>NC_142799.1:17029406-17329406 GCF_049724085.1 Artemia sp. Qi Xiang Cuo
TCCCTTGGTGACATAATAATCTTTTTCACTTAATTTTAAACTTTAATGTCACCTAAACTAACGGCCCTAATATTTAGTACCTATGGCACGTGCAGAATAACCCAAGATGACAAATGACCCTGAACAGCTAAAGAAAAAGGCATAGGACAAGAAACAGCAACAAATCCCATAAAAAAAATATTGCACAACTAGATATTCGGGTAGTTGCAAACGAAATTGCGTCTTAAAACTAAACAATAGCACGATAATTATGCTATTATGGAATTTTTTTAATCATTTGAATAACGTCACATTCATGAGCACGTTTCAAGAGAGTGAATTACGTCCCCCCCCCCCCCAGGAGTGATTGTATCGTTTTTACATAAGAAAATAGCTAATTATAAAATACCAAGGGCAATGAGTCTATTTACAAAAGGCGTCTTAAGCAATTTCATAATGCCTAGTCGACAAAAAAACAACTTAAACCATCAAATTTGACAAGACCAATCTGAGCAGCTAAGGTAAAGGGTATTTTCTTCTTATTTTGAAGAAACGAAGAAACGTATTTTCTTCGTATTTCGTTGCAAACACTGTGGAACGTCTAATTTACTGCCTTTTTTGTGACCTTTTTATGGATAAGACCCATATTTTAGCCAAAAATAGGCCTCCCTCATTGGAAGGTACAAAATACCCCTTTGAATCAGAAATTTTAATCACAGAACCGCATTTGCTTAGTATTTCGTTGCAAAAGTCAATGAAACGTCATTTTTTTGCTACTTTTATGACCTTTTTATGGAGAAGCCCCATTTTTGGATTTAAGATATGGCGTCCCTCATTGAAAGGTAAGACAGCACTTACTTTAACAGCACATTTGAATCAAGAACCGCACTTGCTTCACATGTCGTTGCAAAACACAGTAAAATATCATATGTTTGCTATTTTTGTGACCTATTTGTTGGGAAGGTGAAACTTTCAGCCAAGACAAGGCTTTCCTCACTGAAAGGTAAAAAAAAACACCCACTTCAACCACAAATTCAAATCAAAAAACTGTAATTACTTCGTGTTTCGTTGCAAGTCACAGTAAGACGTCATTATTCTTGCTATTTTTGTGACCTTCCTATGGAGAAGGATCTTTTTGTAAGCTAGGACTTGATCTCTTTCACTGAAAGGTAATCAAAAATTATGTGTGTGTGTGTGTGTGTGTGTGTGTGTGTGTGTGTGTGTGTGTGTGTGTGTGTGTGTGTGTGTGTGTGTGTGTGTGTGTGTGTGTGTGTGTGTGTGTGTGTGTGTGTGTGTGTGTGTGTGTGTGTGTGTGTGTGTGTGTGTGTGTGTGTGTGTGTGTGTGTGTGTGTGTGTGTGTGTGTGTGTGTGTGTGTGTGTGTGTGTGTGTGTGTGTGTGTGTGTGTGTGTGTGTGTGTGTGTGTGTGTGTGTGTGTGTGTGTGTGTGTGTGTGTGTGTGTGTGTGTGTGTGTGTGTGTGTGTGTGTGTGTGTGTGTGTGTGTGTGTGTGTGTGTGTGTGTGTGTGTGTGTGTGTGTGTGTGTGTGTGTGTGTGTGTGTGTGTGTGTGTGTGTGTGTGTGTGTGTGTGTGTGTGTGTGTGTGTGTGTGTGTGTGTGTGTGTGTGTGTGTGTGTGTGTGTGTGTGTGTGTGTGTGTGTGTGTGTGTGTGTGTGTGTGTGTGTGTGTGTGTGTGTGTGTGTGTGTGTGTGTGTGTGTGTGTGTGTGTGTGTGTGTGTGTGTGTGTGTGTGTGTGTGTGTATATGTCGAAAGCGATTGGAGGGCAACTAGCCCCCCCCCCCATACACATAATTCCCGCAAACACATCCGATCAAAATTTGAGATAGCCATTTTGTTCAGCGTAGTTGATTTCCAGATAGAAATTATTTTTTTGAGGGGGACACTCTCCCACAGCCTTCAGGGCAAGGATTGTAACTTACGCCCTTGGGGCATATAAGGTATTTATAGAAGGCGTTATTGTAGAAACTTTAAAAAAGGCTCATTCGATTGGAAATGCAAAGGGCTAGTGCCCTTTTTAATAATCGAAAGTGATTGGAGGGCAACTAACCCCCCTTCACGCTCACCTTTTCCCCAAACACATCCAATCAAAATTTTGAGGTAGCCATTTTATTCGACGTAGTTTTCAGTTCTGTAAACTAGGTCTTTGAGGATGACAACCCCCTCACAGCCCTCAGGACAAGGGTTGTAAGTTTTGCCCTTGGGGAATATAAACTTTTTATAGAACGGGCTGTTGTAGAAACTTCAAAAAGGGCTCATTCGATTAGAAATTGAAATGGCCAACACCCTTTAAAATAGTCGAAGGTAATTGGAAGGCAACTAACACCCCTTCCACGCCCACCATTTCCCCAAACACATCCAATCAAAATTTTGAGATGGCCATTTTTTTCCACTCAGCTTCAAGTTCAGGAAATTATACCTTTGAGCAGAACATTCCCCTCACAGTCTTCAGGGCAAGGGTTATAAATTATGCCCTGGAGGCATATAAGTTTTTATTGAAATCTTTGTCGCAAAAACTTGAAAAGGAGCTCATGCGATTGGAAATTCAAAGGTCTAGTGCCCTTTTTAATAGTCAAAAGTGATTTCAGGGCAGCTAGCCCCTCTCTCGGCTACCTTTTTCCCAAACACATCAAATCGAAATTGTTAGATAGCCATTTTGTTCAGTGTGTTGGATTTCCAGATAGAAATTAAGTTTTTTAGGATTACACTCCCCCAAAGCCCTCAGGCAAGGGTTGTAAATAGTGCCCTGGGTCTGGATAGGTCTGGAAATTGTGTCGTTGAGGATGACAAATCTTTCCAGCACTCAGGGCAAGGGTTGTAAGCTATGCCCTGGGGGTATATAAGGTTTTCAAAGAACCCGTCGTCGTAGAAACTTCAAAAAGGGCTCATTCGATTGGAAATTGAAATGGCTAGTGCCTTTTTTAATAGTCGAAAGTGATTGGAAGGCAAAAAACACCCCTTCCACATCATCTTTTTCCTCAAACATATCCAATCAAAATTTTTACACAGCCATTTTGTTCCACGTAGTTTAAAGTTCAGGAAATTATACCTTTGAGCAGGACACTACCCCCATAGTCTTCAGGGCAAGGGTTATAAGTTATGCCCTGGGGGCATATAAGGCTTTTGTTGATATGTTTGTCTTAGAAACTTGAAAAGGGGCTCTTTCGATTGGAAACTCAAAGGGCTAGTGCCCTTTTTTAATAGTCGAAAGTGATTTGAGGGCAACTAACCCCCCTCTCACGCCCACATTTTCTCCAAACAGATCCAATCAAATTTTTTAGATAGCCATTTGATTGAACGTAGTTGAAAGCTATGGAAATTAGGTCTCTAAAGATGACAACCCATCCCCCCCACCACCCTCAGGGCAAGGGTTGTAAGTTATGCCCTGGGAGCGTATAAACTTTTTATAGAAAGTGATGTAAAAACATCAAAAAGGGCTCATTCAATTGAAAATTGAAAGGACTGGTGCCCTTTTAATAGTCGAAAGTGATTGAAGGGCAACTAACCCTCCTTTCATGCTCACCAGTTCCTCAAACACATCCAATAAAAATTTTGAGATATCCATTTTGTTCAACGTAGTCAAAATTTCTGGAAATTAGGCCTTTTAGGCTGAATATCCCATCAGAGCCCTCAGTGCTAGGGTTGTAAGCTATGCCCTGGGGACATATAAGGTTTATATAGAAAGTTGTTGTAGAAATTTCAAAAGGGGCTCATTGATTGGAAATTGAAATTGCCCTTTTTAATAGTCGAAAGTGAGTGAAAAGTACTTAATCCTCCTTTCACACCCACCATTTCCCCAAACAAATTCAGTTAAAGTTTAGAGATGGCCTTTTTTTCAATGTAGTTTAAAGTTCTGAAAATTATGTATTTAAGGATGACGAACCCCCCAGAGTCCCCAGGGCAAAAATTGCAAGTTATGCCCTGGGGGAATATAAGGTTTTTAATGATAGAGTTGTCATAAAAACTTCAAAAAGGGCTCATTCAATTGAAAATTGAGAGGGCTAGTGCTCTTTTTAATAGTTGAAAGAGATTGGAGGATAACTAACCCCCCTCTCACATTCACCCTTCCCCCAAATACATCCAATGAAAATTTCAGATAGCCATTTTAATCAACGTAGTAGAAAGTTCTAAAAATTAGGTCTTTGAGTATGAGAACCCCCCCCCAGACCTCAGGGCAAGGGTTGTAAGTTATCCCATGGGGGCATATAAGGTTTTTACTGAAAGCTTTGTCGTAGAAACTTCAAAAGGGCTCATTTGATTTGAAATTGAAAGGGCTAGTGCCTTTCTTATTAGTTGAAAGTAATCGGAGAAAGACTAACCCCCCTCTCACAATTTTCCAAGAAACATCCAATCAAAATTTTGAGATAGTCATTTTATTTAACGTAGTTGAAAGTTCTGGAAATTAGGTCTTAGAGGATGACAACCACCCTCATATTCCTTAGGGTAATGGTTGCAATTTATGCACTGGGGGCATATAAGGTGTTCTTAGAAAGCGTTGTCGTAGAAACACAAAAAGGGCTGATTCGATTGGAAATCGAAAGGTCTAGTGCCCTTTTTAATAGTCGAAAGTTATTGGAAGGCTTGACATTTTTATAGTGAAGATTGTTGTGGGTATAATGTATTATGTTTTTTTTGTTGTTTAGACCAGGGCACTTCGTATCGAAGGAGTTGTCGTAGGAACTTCAAAAAGGGCTCATTCGATTGAAAATAGAAATGGCTGGTGCCCTTTTTAATACTCGAAAGTGATTGGAGTAAACTAATCCCCCTCCTGCGCCCACCCTCCCATTTGACTTTATGTTTAAAAACTAAATGTTGCCATAAGATTAAATCAAAATGCACTGATTCCCAATAAGACATCTCAGCAGTATCCCAAGAACAACTGAGGGTATTGTGTTCAAACTTTCGGGGCTTCTTCTGCTCTTAAGATTTAACCAAATCAAACAGCGTTAGTGTATAAAAGCTATCAAAGAAAGTAAACTAATTTTTTTTGCGAATGGTATCAAGTTTTCCATGTCAGGTCAACTAGAGGAGGTATGAAACTAAATTGAAAACTACTATTTGCGTCCAGATTTTTAATAGGGTGTATGTTGTTAAAAACAGCTGAAAATTTTTCTCCAGTATACAA
The DNA here is from genome assembly GCF_049724085.1 of Artemia sp. Qi Xiang Cuo. Taxonomy (NCBI): domain Eukaryota; kingdom Metazoa; phylum Arthropoda; class Branchiopoda; order Anostraca; family Artemiidae; genus Artemia; species Artemia sp. Qi Xiang Cuo. The sequence continues at coordinate 17,034,524 of NC_142799.1, forward strand.
ATAGTAGGCCAAACTATAAATTCTTAAAAAAACGAAAAGATTTAAAGTATTATTTTGTTTTTCTCTGAAAAACCTATGTCAATATAAAACGAACAGAAATTTATTAAAAAAAACTTTTTCCACAAATAAAATTTTTCAAAGTAAAGTAAAGAACTCTGTATAACAAAAAATGAGCTAAAATAAAATCAAATAATCTACCAAGCGTGAAACTACCACAAATCAACATCGATAAATAAATGAATCCCAAAACGAACAGAAATTACAATAAATAACTGAGTCAAACTCAAAACGAGCAGAAATTAACGAGCTAAAAGAGCTAAAATTAAGGTTAACGAGCTAAAATTAAGTTGGGCTCAAAATCCCTATGCCTTACCAAGGCCGGAACATAATTTGCACTTTACTGAAAAAAATACAAATGAATGCGCAATGTCAGTTTAATATACATATACTGTTATTTAGTAATCAAAATGTTAATAATATTTTAATTATTAAAGTTATAAAAGTATAAATATTTATATTTTTTATGTGGCTTGAACCACAGCTTAAAAGTTAAGGTGTGGACATTAAATAGTTTTTCCCATGGAAGAGATAAAAATCTAACACGTAGCAGTTCTTAATATGTCTTAAATTGAATCTAATATCACTCCCCTTCCCCTACCCTGCGGGGTTTCAGACTAGAAGCCTTGGTTTTCTATAATAGTTAGTTCTTTTTTGCATATAGTATAATATGACATTTTAATTTTTTATTTTTTGTCGGGTTTTTTAGTTCTCTTTTTTATGTTTTATTGCATGTCAGTTTGTTTTTATTTTTATTGTGTGTTTTTAAGATTTATTGTTTGGGGCGAATAAGACCCACATTTCCCCTGTATTAATATCTTGAATGCAAATACCCTCCCCCCCCCGAGTGTATCAAATTTGCCAGTAAACGTGCCCTTCTAACGACTGGCGAAAATTGGGAAATCTTACTAATATCAGGTCACTCAGGAGATGGGGGAGTGGGCGATGTCACGTGGGTGAAATGCTCTGGTAGCCTGGAGTATTTTGTGGGGCACTAGGATTGGCTTGGGTTGAATCACTGTATTCAGAACCATAAGTTTTATTAGTAAATCCTTGAAGAAGGTTATGTTTCGGGTGGGGGGGGGTCATGTAATGTCATTGTGACTTGAAGTAAGTAGAAGGGGGGGGGGGGTGCCAATCCCGTACGTACAAAATTCGGTTATCAAAAGAACGTATCTCCGAACAGTACACCATATTTGGGCATAGAGTCCCTAGGGAGAACACCTGTGCAATCAGTCCCAATCCCACACCAAATATGGGCATGGAATCCCCAGGAAGAACACGTTTCCGAGAAATGTCTCCGGGCGAAGTTTATTAATGTCTTTGGAGTTCTTTAGGGGTTATTTGGGCGAAACCGTTTTAGACATTTTAGGGAATTATTTCGGCGAAACAGTTAGAGACATTTTACAAGATGATTTTAGAAGATGTTTTAGAAGAGGATTTGAGGGTGAAACTCTGTGGTCGTTATAATACACAAGTTCCATTTGAACAGTGTCCTGAGGTCCCCAACCCCAAAGGGCTCCGATCCCCCTACCCCAACCCCGAAGGACGCCCCCGGTCCCCAAAGATCCCCCAAGCTCCCAAAGGACCACCCAGCCCCCAAGGACCCCACGGACCCCCAAAAGCCCCCCCGGGCTCCCAAAGAGTCCCCTCCCCATTTTTTAATACTTTTTTAAGGCGTTATTATATCTTTTCAGAACAAGTTATTTTCTTAATATTCATCCTAAACCCATTTTACAAGTTGAATTACCAATTCTTCTCACCCAGAACTTTATGACTTTTTGCACACCCTAAGATCAAGCAATACTTTTCAAAAGGCATTTCAGAACAAGTTCTTTTCTTAGTGACCGTCCTAAACCCATTTTACAAATTGAAGTACCCATCCTTTTCATCCACAACTTTACTGTACAGCTTTTTGAATGCTCCAACACCAAGCAATACTTTTCAAAGGGCATTTCAGAACGTTCTTTTCTTAATGTCCTTCCTAAACCCATTTTACAAGTTCAAGTACCAATCCTTTTCACCCACAACTTTACTTTACAGCTTTTTTGAATGCTCCAACATCAAGCAATACTTTTCAAAAGGCATTTCAGCACAATTTCTTTTCTTAATGTCCAACCTAAGCCCATTTTACAAGTTGAAGTACCCATCCTTTTCACCCACAACTTTACTATACTGCTTCTTGAATGCTCCAACACCCAGCAATACTTTTCAAAAGGCATTTCAGAACAAGTTCTCTTCTTAATGTCCTTCCTAAACCCATTTTACAAGTTGAAGTACCCATCCATTTCCCCCACAACTTTACTTTACAGCCTTTTTAATGCCCCAACACCAAGCAATACTTTTCAAAAGGCATTTCACAACCAGTTCCTTTCTTAATGTCCCTCCTAAACCCATTTTACAAATAGAAGTACACATCCTTTTTACACACAACTTTACAGCTTTTTGAATGCTCCAACACCAAGCAATGCTTTTCAAAGGGCATTTCAGAACAATTTCTTTTCTTACTATTCTTCCTAAACCCATTTTACAAGTTGAAGTACCCATCCTTTTCACAGACAACTTTACTATACTACATTTTTGAATGCTCCAAGACCAAGCAATACTTTTCAAAAGGCATTTCAGAACAAGTTCTTTTCTTATTGTCCTTCCTAAACCCATTTTACAAGTCGAAGTTCCCATCCTTTTCACCCACAACTTTACTTTACAGCTTTTTGAATGCCCCAACACAAACCAATACTTTTCAAAAGGCATTTCAGAACCAGTTCCTTTCTTAATGTCCCTCATAAAACCTTTTTACAAGTTGAAGTACCCATCCCTTTCACCACAACTTTACTTTACAGTTTTTTGAATGCTCCAACACCAAAAAATACTTTTCAAAAGGCATTTCAGAACAATTTCTTTTCTTAATGTTCCTCCTAAACCCATTTTACAAGTTGAAGTCCCCATCCTTTTCACTCACAACTTTACTATACTGCCTTTTTGATTGCTCCAACACCAAGCAATACTTTTCAAAAGGCATTTCAGAACAATTTCTTTTCTTAATGTCCTTCCTAAACCCATTTTACAAGTTGAAGTTCCCTTCCTTTTCACCCCTCAATTTTACGTTACAGCTTTTTGAATGCTCCAACACCAAGCAATACTTTTCAAAGGGCATTCCAGAACAAGTTCTTTTCATAATATCCCTCCTAAACCCATTTTGCGAATTGAAGTACCTATCCTTTTCACACCCAACTTTACTTTACAGCTTTTTGAATGCTCCAACACCAAGCAATACTTTTCAAAGGGCATTTCAGAACAAGTTCTTTTCTTAATGTCCTTTCTAAACCCATTTTACAACTTGAAGTACCCATCCTTTTCACCCACAACTTTACTTTAAGCCTTTTTGGAATGCTCCAACACCAAGCAATACTTTTCAAAAGACATTTCAGAAAAATTTCTTTTCTTAATGTCCTTCCTAAGCCCATTTTACAAGTTGAAGTACCCATCCTTTTAACCCACAACTTTACTATACTGCCTTTTTGAATGCTCCAACACCAAGCAATACTTTTCAAAGGGCATTTCAGAACAATTTCTTTTCATAATGTCCATCCTAAACCCATTTTTACAAGTTGAAGTACCTATCCTTTTCACCCACAAATTTACTTTACAGCTTTTTGAGTGCCCCAACACCAAGCAATATTTTTCAAATGGCATCTCACAATAAGTTCTTTTTTTAATGTACCTCCTAAACCTATTTTAAAAATTGAAGAACCCATCCATTTCACCCACAACTTTACTTTACAGCTTTTGAATGCTCCAACACAAAGCAATACTTTTCTAAAGAGATTTCAGAAAAATTTCTTTTCTTTATGTCCTTCCTAAGCCCATTTTACAAGTTAAAGTACCCATCCTTTTCACCCACAACTTTACTATACTGCATTTTTGAATGCTCCAACACCAAGCAATACTTTTTAAAGGGCATTTCAGAACAAGTTCTTTTCATAATGTCCATCCTAAACCCATTTTTACAAGTTGAAGTACCTAACCTTTTCACCCACAAATTTACTTTACAGCTTTTTGAGTGCCCCAACACCAAGCAATATTTTTCAAATGGCATTTTACAATAAGTTCTTTTTTTAATGTACCTCCTAAACCTATTTTACAAATTGAAGAACCCATACATTTCACCCACAACTTTACTTTACAGCTTTTGAATGCTCCAACACCAAGCAATACTTTTCAAAGGGCTTTTCAGAACAAGTTCTTTTCATAATGTCCATCATAAACCCATTTTACAACTTGAAGTACCCATCCTTTTCACCCACAACTTTACTTTACAGCTTTTTGAATTCTCCAACACCAAGAAATACTTTTCAAAAGTCATTTCAGAAAAATTTCTTTTCTTAATGTCCTTCCTAAGCCCATTTTACAAGTTGAAGTACCCTTCTATTTCACCCACAACTTTACTATACTGCCTTCTTGAATGCTCCAACAAACAACAATACTTTTCAAAAGGCATTTCAGAACAAGTTATTTTCTTAATGTCCTTCCTAAACCCATTTTTACAAGTTGAAGTACCTATCCTTCTCACCCACAAATTTACTTTACAGCTTTTTGAGTGCCCCAACACCAAGCAATACTTTTCAAATGGCATTTCACAATAAGTTCTCTTCTTAATGTCCCTCCTAAACCCATTTTACAAGTTGAAGTACCCATCCTTTTTACACACAACTTTACTTTACAGCTTTCTTGAATGCTCCAACACCAAGCAATACTTTTTAAACGTCATTTCCAAACAATTACTTTTCTTAATGTCTGTCCTAAGCCCATTTTACAAGTTGAAGTAACCATCCTTCTTAGCCACAACTTTACTTTACAGCTTTTTTGAATGCTCCAACACCAAGCAATACTTTTCAAAAGGCATTTCAGAACAATTTCTTTTCCTAATGTCCTTCCTAAACCCATTTTACAAGTTGAAGTTCCCATCCTTTTCACTCACAACTTTACTTTAAAGCTTTTTGAATGCCCCAACACCAAGCAATACTTTTTAAAAGGCATTTCAGAACCAGTTCCTTTCTTAATGTCCTCCATAAAACCTTTTTACATGTTGAAGTACCCATCCTTTTTACACAAAACTTTACTTTACAGCTTTTTTGAATGCTCCAACACCAAGCAATACTTTTCAAAAGGCATTTCAGAACAATTTCTTTTCTTAATGTCCTTCCTAAACCCATTTTACAAGTTGAAGTACCCATCCTTTTCACCCACAACGTTAATATACTGCCTTTTTGAATGCTCCAACACCAATCAATACTTTTCAAATGGCATTTCAGAACAAGTTATTTTCTTAATGTCCTTCCTAAACCCATTTTACAAGTTGAAGTTCCCATCCTTTTCACTCACAGCTTTACTATACTGCCTTTTTGAATGCTCCAACACCAAGCAATACTTTTCAAATGGCATTTCAGAACCCGTTCCTTTCTTAATGTCCCTCATAAAACCTTTTTACAAGTTGAAGTACCCATCCTTTTCATCCACAACTTTACTTTACCGCTTTTTGAATGCTCCAACACCAAGCAATACTTTTCAAATGGCATTTCAGAACAAGTTATTTTCTTAATGTCCTTCCTAAACCCATTTTACAAGTTGAAGTTCCCATCCTTTTCACCCCCAACTTTCCTTTACAGCTTTTTGAATGCCCCAACACCAACCAATCCTTTTCAAAAGACATTTCAGAACAAGTTCTTTTCATAATATCCCTCCTAAACCCATTTTACAAATTGAAGTACCCATCCTTTTCACACAAAACTTTACTTTACAGCATTTTGAATTTTCCAACACCAAGCAATACTTTTCAAATGCATTTCAGAACAAGTTCTATTCATAATGTCCATCCTAAACCCATTTTAAAAGTTGAAGTACCCATCCTTTTCACCCACAACTTTACTTTACAGCTTTTTGAATGCTCCAACAACAATCGATACTTTTCAAAAGGCATTTCAGAAAAAGTTCTTTTATTAATGTCCCTCCTATACCCATTTTACAAGTTGAAGTACACATCCTTTTCACCCAAAACTTTACTTTAAAGCTTTTTGAATGCTCCAACACCAAGCAATACTTTTCAAAAGGCATTTCAGAGCAACTTCTTTTCATAATGTCCCTTCTAAACCCATTTTACAAGTTGAAGTACTCATCCTTTTCACCACAACTTTACTATACTGCCTTATTGAATGCTCCAACACCAAGCAGTACTTTTCAAAGGGCATTTCAGAACAGGTTATTTTCATAATGTCCATCTTAAACCCATTTTTACAAGTTGAAGTTCCCATCCTTTTCACCCACAAATTTACTTTACAGCTTTTTGAGTGCCCCAACACCAAGCAATACTTTCCAATGCATTTCACAACAAGTTCTTTTTTTAATGTACCTCCTAGACCTATTTTACAAATTGAAGAACCCATCCTTTTCACCCACAACTTTACTTTACAGCTTTTGAGTCCTCCAACACCAAGAAATACTTTTCAAAGGCATTTCAGAAAAAATTCTTTTCATAATGTCCATCCTAAACCCATTTTACAAGTTGAAGTACCCATCCTTTTCATCCACAACTTTACTATACTGCTTCTTGTATGCTCCAACACCCAGCATTACTTTTCAAAAGGCATTTCAGAACAAGTTCTTTTCTAAATGTCCTTCCTAAACCCATTTTAAAAATAGAAGTACCCATCCTTTTCACCCAAAACTTTACTTTACGGCTTTTTGAATGCCCCAACACCAAGTAATACTTTTCAATAAATTTCACAACAAGTTCTTTTCTTAATGTCCCTCCTAAACCCATTCTACAAATTGACAAATTGAAGAACCCATCCTTTTCACCCACAACTTTACTTTACAGCTTTTTTGAATACTCCAACACTAAGCAATACTTTTCAAAAGGCATTTCAGAACAATTTCTTTTCTTAATGTCCTTCCTAAGCCCATTTTACAAGTTGAAGTACCCATCCTTTTAACCCACAACTTTACTATACTGCCTTTTTGAATGCTCCAACACCAAGCTATAGTTTTCAAATGGTATTTCAGAACAAGTTATTTTCTTAATGTCCTTCCTAAAACCCAATTTACAAGTTGAAGTTTCCATCCTTTTCACCAGCAACTTTACTTTACAGCTTTTTGAATGCCCCAACAGCAAGCAATACTTTTCAAAAGGCATTTCAGAACCAGTTCCTTTCTTAATGTCCATCATAAAACCTTTTTACAAGTTGAAGTACCCATCCTTTACCCACTTTACAGCTTTTTGAATGCTCCAACACCAAATAATACTTTTCAAAAGGCATTTCAGAACAATTTCTTTTCATAATGTCCCTCCTAAACCCATTTTACAACTTGAAGTACCCATCTTTTTCACCCACAACTTTACTATACTGCCTTTTTGAATGCTCAAACACCAAGCAATACTTTTCAAATGGCATTTCAGAACAAGTTATTTTCTTAATGTCCTTCCTAAACCCATTTTACAAGTTGAAGTACCCATACTCTACACCCAAAACTTTACTTTACAGCTTTTTAAAAGCCCCAACACCAAGCAATACTTTTCAAAAGGCATTTCACAACAAGTTCCTTTCTTAATTTCACTCCTAAACCCATTTTACAAGTTGAAGTAAGGCGAGTATGGTTAGGTTAGGTTAGACTAGATTAAGTTAGGTTATATTAGGTTAGGTTAAGTCAGGTTGGGTAAGTTAGATTAGGTTAGCTAAGTTAGGTTAGGTTAGGTTAGCTAGTAAATATCTCTCCATGTTTAAGTTAGGTTAGGTTAGTTTAGGCTAGATTAAGTTATGTTAGGTTAGGTTAAGTTAGGTTAGGTTAGCCTACGTACGCGCGCGTACGCAAGCTAACCTAACCTAACTTAACCTAACATAACTTAATCTAGCCTAATCTAACCCAACTTAAACATGGAGAGATGTTTACTAGCTAGCCTAACCTAACCTAACTTAGCTAACCCAAATCTAACTTACCTAACCTGACTTAACCTAACCTAATTTAACCTAACTTAGTCTAGTCTAACCTAAACTAACCATACTCGCCTTACTTCAACTTGTGAAATGGGCTTAGGAGTGATATTAAGAAAGGAACTTGTCGTGAAATGCCTTTTGAAAAGTATTGCTTGGTGTTGGGGCATTCAAAAAGCTGTAAAGTAAAGTTTTGGGTGTAAAGGATGGGTACTTCAACTTGTAAAATAGGGTTAAGGAAGGACATTAAGAAAAGAACTTGTTCTGAAATGCCCTTTGAAAAGTATTGCTTGGTGTTTGAGCATTCAAAAGGCTGTAAAGTAATGTTGTGTGTGAAAGGGATGGGTATTTCAATTTGTAAAATGGGTTTAGGACGGTCACTAAGAAAAGAACTTGTTCTGAAATGCATTTGAAAAGTATTGCTTGGTGTTGGGCATTCAAAAAGCTTTAAAGTAAAGTTGTGGGTGAAACGGATGGGTACTTCAACTTGTAAAATGGGCTTAGGATGGACATTATGAAAAGAACTTGTTCTGAAATGTATTTGAAAAGTATTGCTTGGTGTTGGCGCTTTCAAAAGGCTCTAAAGTAAAGTTGTGTGTGAAAAGGATGGGCACTTCAATTTGTAAAATGGGCTTAGGAGGGATATTATGAAAAGAAATTGTTCTGTAATGCCTTTTGAAAAGTATTGCGTGGTGTTGGAGCATTCAAAAGGCTGTAAAGTAAAGTTGTGGTGAAAAGGATGGGTACTTCAACTTGTAAAATGGGTTTAGGAAGGACATTAAGAAAATAACTTGTTCTGAAATGCCATTTGAAAAGTATTGCTTGGTGTTGGAGCATTCAAAAAGGCAGAATAGTAAAGTTGTGGGTGAAAAGGATGGGTACTTCAAATTGTAATTTGGGTTTAGGAGGGACATTAAGAAAAGAAATTGTTCTGAAATGCTTTTTGAAAAGTATTGCTTGGTGTTGGAGCATTCAAAAAGCTTTAAAGTAAAGTTTTGGTGAATAGGATGGGTACTTCAACTTGTAAAAAGGTTTTATGATGGACATTAAGAAAGTAACTAGTTCTGAAATGCCTTTTGAAAAGTATTGCTTGGTGTTGCGGCATTCAAAAAGCTGTAAAGTAAAGTTGCTGGTGAAAAGGATGGGAACTTCAACTTGTAAATTGGGTTTTAGGAAGGACATTAAGAAAATAACTTGTTCTGAAATGCCATTTGAAAAGTATGGCTTGGTGTTGGGGCATTCAAAAAGACAGTATAGTAAAGTATTGGGTGAAAAGGATAGGTACTTCAACTTGTAAAATGGGTTTAGGAAGGACATTAAGAAAAGAAATTGTTCTGAAATGCCTTTTGAAAAGTATTGCTGGGTGTTGGAGCATTCAAGAAGCAGTATATTAAAGTTGTGGATGAAAAGGATGGGTACTTCAACTTGTAAAATGGGTTTAGGAAGGACATTAAGAAAATAACTTGTTCTGAAATGCCATTTGAAAAGTATTGCTTGGTGTTGGAGCATTCAAAAAGGCAGAATAGTAAAGTTGTGGGTGAAAAGGATGGGTACTTCAAATTGTAATTTGGGTTTAGGAGGGACATTAAGAAAAGAACTTGTTCTGAAATGCCCTTTGAAAAGTATTGCTTGGTGTTGGAGCATTCAAATGCTGTAAAGTAAAGTTGTGGGTGAAGTGTAAAGTAAAGTTGTTGCTTGGTATTGGGGCATTCAAAAAGCTGTAAAGTAAAGTTGTGGTGAAAAGGATGGGTACTTCAACTTGTAAAATGGGTTTAGGAAGGACATTAAGAAAATAACTTGTTCTGAAATGCCATTTGAAAAGTATTGCTTGTTGTTGGAGCATTCAAAAAGGCAGAATAGTAAAGTTGTGGGTGAAAAGGATGGGTACTTCAAATTGTAATTTGGGTTTAGGAGGGACATTAAGAAAAGAACTTGTTCTGAAATGCCCTTTGAAAAGTATTGCTTGGTGTTGGAGCATTCAAATGCTGTAAAGTAAAGTTGTGGGTGAAGTGTATGGGCTCTTCAATTTGTAAAATAGGTTTAGGAGGTACATTAAAAAAATAACTCATTGTGAAATTCCATTTGAAAAGTATTGCTTGGTGTTGGGGCACTCAAAAAGCTGTAAAGTAAATTTGTGGGTGAAAAGGATGGGAACTTCAATTTGTAAAAATGGGTTTAGGATGGATATTAAGAAAATAACTTGTTCTGAAATGCTCTTTGAAAAGTATTGCTTGGTGTTGGAGCATTCAAAAAGGCAGTATAGTAAAGTTGTGGTGAAAAGGATGAGTACTTTAAATTGTAAAATGGGTTTAGGAGGGACATTAAGAAAAGAAATTGTTCTGAAATGCCTTTGAAAAGTATTGCTTGGTGATGGAGCATTGAAAAAAGCTGTATAGTAAAGTTGTGGGTGAGAAGGATAGGTACTTCAACTTGTAAAATGGGTTTAGGAAGGATATTAAGAAAAGAAATTGTTCTGAAATGCTATTTGAAAAATATTGCTTGGTGTTGGAGAATACAAAAAGCTTTAAAGTAAAGTTTTGGGTTTAATGGATAGGAACTTCAACTTGTAAAATGGGTTTATGAAGTTCACTAATAAATTAGCATGTTCTGAAATGCCATTTGAAAATAATTTATGAGTGTTGGAGCTTTCAAAAAGCTGTAAAGTAAAGTTGTGTGTGAAAAAAATGGGTATTTCAATTTGTAAAATGGGTTTAGGACGGTCACTAAGAAAAATACATGTTCTGAAATGCCTTTGAAAAGTATTGCTTGGTGTTGGGCATTCAAAAAGCGGTAAAGTAAAGTTGTGGGTCAAAAGGATGGGTACTTCAACTTGTAAAATGGGTTTAGGATGGACATTATGAATAGAACTTGTTCTGAAATGCATTTGAAAAGTATTGCTTGGTGTTGGCGCATTCAAAAGGCTGTAAAGTAAAGTTGTGTGTGAAAAGAATGGGTACTTCAATTTGTAAAATGGGCTTAGGAGGGATATTATGAAAAGAACTTGTTCTGAAATGTCTTTTGAAAAGGATTGGTTGGTGTTTGGGCATTCAAAAAGCTGTAAAGTAAAGTTGGGGGTGAAAAGGATGGGAACTTCAACTTGTAAAATGGGTTTAAGAAGGACATTAAGAAAATAATTTGTTCTGAAATGCCATTTGAAAAGTATTTCTTGGTGTTGGAGCATTCAAAAAGGCAGTATAGTAAAGTTGTTGGTGAAAAGGATGGGTACTTTAAGTTGTAAAATGGGTTTAGGAGGGACATTAAGAAAAGAAATTGTTCTGAAATGCCTTTTGAAAAGTATTGCTTGGTGTTCGAGCAGTCAAAAAGCTGTAAAGTAAAGTTGTGGTAAAAAGGTTGGATACTTCAACTTGTAAAAAGGTTTTATGAGGGACATTAAGAAAGGAACTGGTTCTGAAATGCCTTTTGAAAAGTATTGCTTGGTGTTGGGGCATTCAAAAAGCTGTAAAGTAACGTTGTGAGTGAAAAGGATGGGAACTTCAACTTGTAAAATGGGTTTAGGAAGGACATTAAGAAAATAACTTGTTCTGAAATGCCATTTGAAAAGTATTGCTTGGTGTTGGAGCATTCAAAAAGGAAGTATAGTAAAACTGTGGGTGAAAAGGATGGGTACATCAACTTGTAAAATGGGTTTAGGAATGACATTAAGAAAATAACTTGTTATGAAATGCCTTTTGAAAAGTATTGCTTGGTGTTTGGGCATTCAAAAAAGCTGTAAAGTAAAGTTGTGTGTAAAAAGGATGGGTACTTCAATTTGTAAAATGGGTTTAGGAGGTACATTAAAGAAAGAACTTATTGTGAAATGCCATTTGAAAAGTATTGCTTGGTGTTGGGGCACTCAAAAAGCTGTAAAGTAAAGTTGTGGGTGAGAAGGATAGGTACTTCAACTTGTAAAATGGGTTTAGGAAGGATATTAAGAAAGGAACTTGTTCTGAAATGCTCTTTGAAAAGTATTGCTTGGTTTTGGAGCATTCAAAAAGCTGTAAAGTATAGTTATGGGGGAAAAGGATGGGTACTTCAATTTGTAAAATGGGTTTAGGAAGGACATTAAGAAAATAACTTGTTCTGAAAAGCCTTTGAAAAGTATTGCTTGGTTTTGGGCATTCAAAAAGCTGTAAAGTAAAGTTGTGGGTGAAAAAAATGGGTATTTCAATTTGTAAAATGGGTTTAGGACGGTCACTAAGAAAAATACATGTTCTGAAATGCCTTTGAAAAGTATTGCTTGGTGTTGGGCATTCAAAAAGCTGTAAAGTAAAGTTGTGGGTCAAAAGGATGGGCACTTCAACTTGTAAAATGGGTTTAGGATGGACATTATGAATAGAACTTGTTCTGATATGCATTTGAAAAGTATTGCTAGGTGTTGGCGCATTCAAAAGGCTGTAAAGTAAAGTTGGGTGTGAAAAGGATGGGTACTTCAATTTGTAAAATGGGTTTAGGAGGGATATTATGAAAAGAACTTGTTCTGAAATGCCTTTTGAAAAGCATTGCTTGGTGTTGGGGCATTCAAAAAGCTGTAAAGTAAAGTTGGGGGTGAAAAGGATGGGAACTTCAACTTGTAAAATGGGTTTAAGAAGGACATTAAGAAAATAACTTGTTCTGAAATGCCATTTGAAAAGTATTTCTTGGTGTTGGAGCATTCAAAAAGGTAGTATAGTAAAGTTGTTGGTGAAAAGGATGTGTACTTTAAGTTGTAAAATGGGTTTAGGAGGGACATTAAGAAAAGAAATTGTTCTGAAATGCCTTTTGAAAAGTATTGCTTGGTGTTCGAGCAGTCAAAAAGCTGTAAAGTAAAGTTGTGGTAAAAAGGTTGGATACTTCAACTTGTAAAAAGGTTTTATGAGGGACATTAAGAAAGGACCTGGTTCTGAAATACCTTTTGAAAAGTATTGCTTGGTGTTGGGGCATTCAAAAAGCTGTAAAGTAAAGTTGTGAGTGAAAAGGATGGGAACTTCAACTTGTAAAATGGGTTTAGGAAGGAAATTAAGAAAAATAACTTGTTCTGAAATGCCTTTTGAAAAGTATTGCTTGGTGTTGGAGCATTCGAAAAAGCAGTATAGTAAAGTTGTGGGTGAAAAGGAAGGGTACTTCAACTTGTAAAATGGGTTTAGGATGGACATTAAGAAAATAACTTGTTCTGAAATGCCTTTTGAAAAGTATTGCTCGGTGTTGGGGCATTCAAAAAAGCTGTAAAGTAAAGTTGTGTGTAAAAAGGATGGGTACTTCAATTTGTAAAATGGGTTTAGGAGGGACATTAAAAAAAGAACTTATTGTGAAATGCCATTTGAAAAGTATTGCTTGGTGTTGGGGCACTCAAAAAGCTGTAAAGTAAAGTTGTGGGTGAAAAGGATAGGTACTTCAACTTGTAAAAATGGGTTTAGGAAGGACATTAAGAAAATAACTTGTTCTGAAATGCCTTTTGAAAAGTATTTTTGGGTGTTGGAGCATTCAAGAAGGCAGTATAGTAAAGTTGTGGGTGAAAAGGATGGTTACTTCAACTTGTAAAATGGGTTTAGGAAGGGCATTAAGAAAGGAAATTTTTCTGAAATGTCTTTTGAAAAGTATTGCTTGGTGTTGGAGCATTCAAAAAGCTATAAAGTAAAGCTTTGGGTGAAAAGGATGGGTACTTCAAGTTGTAAAATGGGTTTTTGATGGACACTATGAAAAGAACTTGTCCTGAAAAGCCCTTTGAAAAGTATTGCTTGGTGTTGGAGCATTCAAAAGCTGTAAAGTAAAGTTGTGGGTGAAATGGATGGGTTATTCAATTTGTAAAATAGGTTTAGGAGGTTCATTAAAAAAAGAACTTATTGTGAAATGACATTTGAAAAGTATTGCTTGGTGTTTGGGCACTCAAAAAGTTGTAAAGTAAATTTGTTGGTGAATAGGTAAGGGTATTATACTTGTAAAAATTGTCATATGAATACTAGGTTTAACATAAAGGGTTCTGATATGCTCTTTAAAAAGTCGGGCTGGATGTATGCGCATTCAAAAAAGCAGTAAAGTACACTTAGGGGTGTAAAGGATGGGATACCACAACTTGTACTTTAAGTTTTGGACTGATACTAAAAAAAGAAATTTTTCGGAAATGCCTTTTGAAAAGTATAGCTTGGTGTTGGAGCATTCAAACAAGCTGTAAAGTAAAGTTGTGTGTAAAAAGGATGGGTACTTCAATTTGTAAAATGGGTTTAGGAGGGACATTAAGAAAAGAACTTGTTGTGAAATGCATTGAAAAGTATTGCTTGGTGTTGGGGCATTCAAAAAGCTGTAAAGTAAAGTTGTGGGTGAAAAGGATGGGTTCTTCAATTTTTAAAATGGGTTTAGAAAGGACATTAAGAAAACAAATTGTTCTGAAATGCCTTTTGAAAAGTATTGCTGGGTGTTGGAGTATTCAAGAAGCAGTATATTAAAGTTGTGGATGAAAAGGATGGGTACTTCAACTTGTAAAATGGGTTTAGGAAGGACATTAAGAAAATAACTTGTTCTGAAATGCCATTTGAAAAGTATTGCTTGGTGTTGGAGCATTCAAAAAGGCAGAATAGTAAAGTTGTGGGTGAAAAGGATGGGTACTTCAAATTGTAATTTGGGTTTAGGAGGGACATTAAGAAAAGAACTTGTTCTGAAATGCCCTTTGAAAAGTATTGCTTGGTGTTGGAGCATTCAAATGCTGTAAAGTAAAGTTGTGGGTGAAGTGTAAAGTAAAGTTGTTGCTTGGTATTGGGGCATTCAAAAAGCTGTAAAGTAAAGTTGTGGTGAAAAGGATGGGTACTTCAATTTGTAAAATGGGTTTAGGAAGGACATTAAGAAAATAACTTGTTCTGAAATGCCATTTGAAAAGTATTGCTTGGTGTTGGAGCATTCAAAAAGGCAGAATAGTAAAGTTTTGGGTGAAAAGGATGGGTACTTCAAATTGTAATTTGGGTTTAGGAGGGACATTAAGAAAAGAACTTGTTCTGAAATGCCCTTTGAAAAGTATTGCTTGGTGTTGGAGCATTCAAATGCTGTAAAGTAAAGTTGTGGGTGAAGTGTATGGGCTCTTCAATTTGTAAAATAGGTTTAGGAGGTACATTAAAAAAATAACTCATTGTGAAATTCCATTTGAAAAGTATTGCTTGGTGTTGGGGCACTCAAAAAGCTGTAAAGTAAATTTGTGGGTGAAAAGGATGGGAACTTCAATTTGTAAAAATGGGTTTAGGATGGATATTAAGAAAATAACTTGTTCTGAAATGCTCTTTGAAAAGTACTGCTTGGTGTTGGAGCATTCAATAAGGCAGTATAGTAAAGTTGTGGTGAAAAGGATGAGTACTTTAACTTGTAAAATGGGTTTAGGAGGGACATTAAGAAAAGAAATTGTTCTGAAATGCCTTTGAAAAGTATTGCTTGGTGATGGAGCATTGAAAAAAGCTTTATAGTAAATTTGTGGGTGAAAAGGACAGGTACTTCAAGTTGTAAAATGGGTTTAGGAAGGATATTAAGAAAGGAACTTGTTCTGAAATGCTCTTTGAAAAGTATTGCTTGGTGTTGGAGCATTCAAAAAGCTGTAAAGTATAGTTTTGGGGGAAAAGGATGGGTACTTCAATTTGTAAAATGGGTTTAGGAAGGACATTAAGAAAATAACTTGTTCTGAAAAGCCTTTTGAAAAGTATTGCTTGGTGTTGGAGCATTCAAAAAGCTGTAAAGTAAAGTTGTGGGTGAAAAAAATGGGTATTTCAATTTGTAAAATGGGTTTAGGACGGTCACTAAGAAAAATACATGTTCTGAAATGCCTTTGAAAAGTATTGCTTGGTGTTGGAGCATTCAAAAAGCTGTAAATTAAAGTTGTGGGTGAAAAGGATTGGTATTTCAACTTTTAAAATGGGCTTAGGATGGACATCATGAAAATAACTTGTTCTGAAATGCATTTGAAAAGTATTGCGTAGTGCTGGAGCATTCAAAAGGCTGTAAAGTAAAGTTGTGTGTGAAAAGGATGGGTACTTCAATTTTTAAAATGGGTTAAGGAGGGATATTATGAAAAGAACTTGTTCTGAAATGTCTTTTGAAAAGGATTGGTTGGTGTTGGGGCATTCAAAAAGATGTAAAGTAAAGTTGGGGGTGAAAATGATGGGAACTTCAACTTGTAAAATGGGTTTAGGAAGGACATTAAGAAAATAATTTGTTCTGAAATGCCATTTGAAAAGTATTGCTTGGTGTTTGAGCATTCAAAAAGGCAGTATAGTAAAGTTGTTGGTGAAAAGGATGGGTACTTTAAGTTGTAAAATGGGTTTAGGAGGGACATTAAGAAAAGAAATTGTTCTGAAATGCCTTTTGAAAAGTATTGCTTGGTGTTCGAGCAGTCAAAAAGCTGTAAAGTAAAGTTGTGGTAAAAAGGTTGGATACTTCAACTTGTAAAAAGGTTTTATGAGGGACATTAAGAAAGGAACTGGTTCTGAAATGCCTTTTGAAAAGTATTGATTGTTGTTGGGGCATCCAAAAAGCTGTAAAGTAAAGTTATAAGTGAAAAGGATGGGAACTTCAACTTGTAAAATGGGTTTAGGAAGGACATTAAGAAAATAACTTGTTCTGAAATGCCATTTGAAAAGTATTGCTTGGTGTTGGAGCATTCAAAAAGGCAGTAAATTAAAGTTGTGGGTGAAAAAGATAGTTACTTCATATTTTAAAATGGCCTTAGGAGTTACATCGAGAAATCATCTTGGTACTGAAGGCCCTTTAAAAAGTATTTCTTAGTTTCGAAACATTCAAGAAAGCTGTAATATAATGTTGTGTGTAAAAGGATGTGTCCTTCATCTTGCAAAAAGCTTTTAGGAGGGACATTAAAAAAAGAACTTTTTGTGAAATGCCATTTGAAAAGTATTGCTTGGTGTTGGGGCACTCAAAAAGCTGTAAAGTAAAGTTGTGGGTGAGAAGGATAGGTACTTCAACTTGTAAAAATGGGTTTAGGAAGGACATTAAGAAAATAACTTGTTCTGAAATGCCTTTTGAAAAGTATTTTTGGGTGTTGGAGCATTCAAGAAGGCAGTATAGTAAAGTTGTGGGTGAAAAGGATGGTTACTTCAACTTGTAAAATGGGTTTAGGAAGGGCATTAAGAAAGGAAATTTTTCTGAAATGTCTTTTGAAAAGTATTGCTTGGTGTTGGAGCATTCAAAAAGCTGTAAAGTAAAGCTTTGGGTGAAAAGTATGGGTACTTCAAGTTGTAAAATGGGTTTATGATGGACACTATGAAAAGAACTTGTCCTGAAAAGCCCTTTGAAAAGTATTGCTTGGTGTTGGAGCATTCAAAAGCTGTAAAGTAAAGTTGTGGGTGAAATGGATGGGTTCTTCAATTTGTAAAATAGGTTTAGGAAAAAAAGAACTTATTGTGAAATGCCATTTGAAAAGTATTGCTTGGTGTTGGGGCACTCAAAAAGCTGTAAAGTAAATTTGTGGGTGAAAAGGATAGGTACTTCAACTTTTAAAATTGGGTTTAGGATGGACATTAATAAAAGAACTTGTTCTGAAATGCCCTTTGAAAAATATTGCTTGGTGTTTGCGCATTCAAAAAGATAGTATAGTAAAGTTGTGGGTGAAAAGGATGGGAACTTCAACTTGTAAAATGGGCTTAGGAAGGACATTAAGAAAAGAAATTTTTCTGAAATGTCTTTTGAAAAGTATTGCTTGGTGTTGGAGCATTCAAAAAAGCTGTAAAGTAAAGTTGTGTGTGTAAAGGATGGGTACTTCAAGTTGTAAAATGGGTTTAGGAAGGACATTAAGAAAAGAACTTGTTCTGAAATGCCATTTGAAAATTATTGCTTGTTGTTGGGCATTCAAAAGGCTTTAAAGTAAAGTTGTGTGAGAAAAGGATGGGTAATTCAATTTGTAAAATGGGTTTAGGAGGGATATTATGAATAAAACTGGTTCTGAAATGCCTTTTGAAATCTATTACTTTGTCTTGGGGCATTCAAAAAGCTGTAAAGTAAAGTTGGGGGTGAAAGCGGTGGGAACTTCAACTTGTAAAATGGGTTTAGGAAGGACATTAAGAAAATAACTTGTTCTGAAATGCCATTTGAAGAGTATTGCATGGCGTTGAAGCAATCAAAAAGGCAGTATATTAAAGTTGTGGGTGAAAAGGATGGGTACTTCAACTTGTAAAATGGGTTTAGGAGGGACATTAAGAAAAGAAATTGTTCTGAAATGCGTTTTGAATAGTATTGCTTGGTTTTGGAGCATTCAAAAAGCTGTAAAGTAAAGTTATGGTGAAAAGGATGGGTACTTCAACTTGTAAAAAGGTTTTATGAGGGACATTAAGAAAGGAACTGTTTCTGAAATGTCTTTTGAAAAGTATTGCTTGGTGTTGGGGCATTCAAAAAGCTGTAAAGTAAAGTTGTCGGTAAAAAGGATGGGAACTTTAACTTGTAAAATGGGTTTAGGAAGGACATTAAGAAAATAGCTTGTTCTGAAATGACATTTGAAAAGTATTGCCTGGTGTTGGAGCATTCAAAAAGGTAGTATAGTAAAGTTGTGGGTGAAAAGGATGGGTACTTCAACTTGTAAAATGGGTTTAGAAAGGACATTAAGAAATGAAATTGTTCTGAAATGCCTTTTGAAAATTATTGCTCGGTGTTAGAGTATTCAAAAAACCGATAAAGTAAAGATGTGTGTCAAAAGGATGGGTTCTTCAATTTATAAAATGGGTTTAGAAGGGACATTAAGAAAAGAACTTGTTGTGAAATGCCTTTTGAAAAGTATTGCTTGGTGTTGGGGAATTCAAAAAGCTGTAAAGTAAAGTTGTGGGTAAAAAGGATGGGTACTTCAACTTGTAAAATGGGTTTAGGAAGGACATTAAGAACATAGCTTGTTCTGAAATGCCTTTTGAAAAGTATTGCTGGGTGTTGGAGCATTCAAAAAGCAGTATAGTAAAGTTGTGGGTGAAAAGGATGGGTACTTCAACTTGTAAAATGGGTTTAGGATGGACATTAAGAAAAGAACTTGTTCTGAAATGCCCTTTGAAAAGTATTGCTTGGTGTTGGAGCATTCAAAAAGCTGTAAAGTAAAGTTTTGAGTGTAAAGGATGGGTGCATCAAGTTGTAAAATGGGTTTAGGACAGTCACTAAGAAAAGAAATTGTTCTGAAATGCCTTTTGAATAGTAGTGCTTGATCTTGGGGTGTTCAAAAAGTCATAAAGTTCTGGGTGGGAAGAATTGGTACTTCAACTTGTAAAATAGGTTTACGATGGGTATTAAGAAAATAATTTGTTCTGAAAATATATAATAAAGCCTTTAAAAAGTATTAAAAAATGGGGAGGGGACCCTTTGGGGGCCCGGGGGGGGCTTTTGGGGTCCGGGGGCCCTTGGGGGCCGGGTGGTCCTTTGGGAGCCCGAAGGATCTTTGGGGACCGGGGGCTTCCTTCGGGGTTGGGGTAGGGGGATCAGAGCCCTTTGGGGTTGGGGACCTCACAACACTGTTCAAATGGAACTTGTGTATTATAATGACCACAGAGTTTCACCCTCAAATCCTCTTCTAAAACATCTTCTAAAATCATCTTTTAAAATGTCTCTAACTGTTTCGCCGAAATAATTCCCTAAAATGTTTAAAACGGTTTCGCCCAAATAACCCCTAAGCGTAATTTCTGCGTGTTCCTTTTGTTTTTGGCAACCCTGCGCTGTCACATTTGAAATTACTAGGAAACCCTTTCCCGCGTTAATCTCTTCATCTCTAAGATCAAAACATTCGCCCGGAAACAATCAACCTTGACATCACCTGTCAGACATTAATAATCTTCACCCGGAAACAATGCTCTTGGACAAACTCCAAAGATATTAATAAACTTCGCCCGGAGACATTTCTCGGAAACGTGTTCTCCCTGGGGATTCCATACCCATATTTGGTGTGAGATTGGGACTGACAGCACAGGTGTTCTCCCTAGGGGCTCTATGCCCAAATATGGTGTACTGTTCGGAGATACGTTCTTTTGATAACCGAATTTTGTACGTATGGGATTGGCACCCCCCCCCCCCCTTCTACTGAAGTACAGCTTAAAAGTTAGGATGTTGACATTAAAGAATTTGTCCATAGAAGAGTTGAAAATCTAACAGGTAGTAGTTCTTAAAATATCTTAAATTGCATCTAATATCACTCCACCTTCCCTACCCTGTGGGGCTGTAGACTAGAGGCCCCGGTTTTCTACAACAGATGGTTTTTTGTGTATATGATAATATGACATTTTCATCTTTTATTTTTGCCGTGTTTTTTCTTTCTATGTTTTATCGCTTATCAATTTATTTTCATTGTCTGTTTTTTTAACGTTTAGTCTTTAGCACGAATAAGACATGCTTTTCCCCTTTATTAATATCTTGAAAACAAACGTCCTCTGCAAATAGATGTTTTTCCAAGTACGTGCCAAATTTCAATTGAAACAAATGGTTCTAATGAGTGCCAACAAATGGGGAATCTCAGGTGTCGTGCAATAGTTTATTTTTAGAATATGGTTCAAGATACAAAATATTCACAAAGGTTTCATGCTCGACTTACTTGGGGCGCTGCACCATTGGAAGGGAATGACCTTTCGAGTCCTGTCGGGGTTAAGAACTCTAGAAAAAAAATTAATGGTGTTTTGAGAGAAAAATGAAACGCTGAAAAAAGAAAGGCTGTTCGGCAAAAATGTCAAAATACTATTATCTGCCAGCGAGGGATGCGCAATTATTGCGTAAAGTTTGAGCTCTAAGCAGGGATTCCTCCATGGGTTCCAGTATTAGGGTTACGCAAGCATATTAGAGCATATTACGTCAAGCCTATTAGACCTGTCTGTTTGAAACGGGGTAAGTTGTATGAAGTCATTGGAGTCAAGAGGGGTTTGTCATTGGAGTCTTGCCAAGTTTGTTCCCTTTAATAGAACAGGTGACTGTACTGTGAAGGTGCGAGGGGCTGGTATATCTTCTTGTTTGACCCTTCAAGGACAATGAGTGTGCGCTGTGATGTCAGAGAGCATGCGCTAAAAACAGTGGTGAGGGGTTAGGAGCTTCAGTTAGGATCAAAACTTGTGTATTATACGGACCACATTCCAAGTAGTTGAAACACTTTGAAATTTCACCTAGAAACAGGGTATGGGCTAGAAATCTAGCCCGTCGTCGCCTAGAAACAGTTGACCGTATTGTACAGCTGTGTCACGTCACGTCAGAGGGCATCTCACAGGAATTATATTAGAAAAGGGAGGGCATGTCACATAAACTGGGGAGGGCATGTCAGAAAAGTAGTGAGGTTGCGTCGTAAAAATACAAAGGGGTGTGTCATGGAATAAACACCTGACCTAACTTTTGAACTCTTGCCATGTGCGGGAATGTCGCCTAGAAACAGGTAACCGTATTGTAAAGGTGTGTCGCGTGACTTCAGAGGGCAAGAGCTAGAAATCTTATGGAAAATGGGATATATATGTTGTAGAAAAACAAAGGAGGTGTGTCACCTAACCTTTGAACTCTTTCTAAGGGCTATAATGTCAACTAGAAACGGGGATACCGTGACGTCAGAGGGCATGCCGTAGAAATTCAATGGAAAAGGGAGGGCATGTTGCAGAAGCTCTATGGTAATTCACTATGGGCGTTGAAGAACCTTCTTCTATTGGCGTTGCAGAAGTGCCTACGGCGATACTACTTTTATTAAAAATATTTGATCATTTAAGAAACTTGAGTTTTATTTTGAGACTAATAAGAATAAATTTGGTTAAGATAAATCTGCTCTGGCTAAAAAATATTTGATCATTTAAGAAACTTGGGTTTATGCTTAATTAATAAGAATACAGAATGTTAAGAGACATCTGATTTAATAAAAAATTTGGTAATTTAAGAAACTTGAGTTTTATTTTTGATTAATAAGAATAAAATGGATAAGATACAACTTATTTATTAGAAATATTTGATCATTTATGAAACTTGAGTTTTATTTTTGAGTAATAATAAAACATTCGGTTAAGATACATCTGATCTATTAAAAAAAATTGATCATTTAAGAAACTTTGGTTTTATTTTTAATTAATAAGAATACATAGCTTTAAGATATATCTGCTTTTTAAAAATATTAGGTCATTTAAGAAAGTCGGGTTTATTTTTTGATTAACAAAAATAAACATGGTTAAGATACATCCGATTATTTAGAAAATACTTGATCGTTTAAGAACCCTGGGTTTTATTTTGTATTAATAATAATACATTCGGTACATTCGGTTTAAGTTTTATTTTGATTACAGTTTTATTTATAAAATATTTGATCATTTAAGAAACTTAATAAGAATACACAAAGTTAATAAGAATACACACCAAGAATATACAGGTTTAAGATACATCTGATTTATTAAATAAACTTGATTATTGAAGAAACTTGAGTTTTATTTTTCACTAATAAGAAAACATTTGGTTGTGATACATCTGATTTATTAAAAAATATTTGATCATTTGAGAAACTTGGGTTTTTATTTTTGACTAATAAGAACACACACGTCTAAGAATCATCTGATTTATTAAAAATATTCGATCATTTATGAAACTTAGGCTGATTTTTTAAGAAACTTAGGCTTTATTTTGATTACTACAAATACACACGTTTAAGATATATCTGATTTATTAAAAATATTCTATCATTTAAGAAACTTGATTTTATTTTTGTCTAATAAGAATACACTTGGTTGTAATACATCGGATCTATTAAAAGATATTAGATCATTTAAGAAACTTAGGTTTTATTTTTGATTGATAAGAATACACACGTTTAAGAATCATCTGATTTATTAAAAATATTCGATCATTTAAGAAAATTGAGTTTAATTTTTGACTAATAGGAGTACACTTGTGTAAGATATATTTGATCATTTAAGAAACTTGACTTTTATTTTTGACTAATAAGAATAAATTCGGTTAAGATGCATCTGCTCTATTTAAAAAACGTTTGATTATTCAAGAAAATTATGTTTTAATTTGGATTAATAAGAATACACACAGTTAATAAGAATACACACTAAGAATATACAGGTTTAAGATACATCTTATTTATTAAAAACACTTGATCATTTAAGAAATTTGAGTTGTATTTTTGACTAATAAGAATAGACTCGGTTGTGATACATCTTATTTATTAAAATATATTTGATCATTTAAGAAACTTGGTTTTTTATTTTTGATTAATAAAAATACACGCGTCTAAGAGTCATCTAATTTATTAAAAATATTCGATCATTTACGAAACTTGAGTTTAATTTTGACCAATAAAAATACACTCGTGTAAGATATATTTGATCATTTAAGAAACTTGACATTTATTTTGACTAACAAGAATAAATTCGGTTAAGGTACATCTGCTCTATTTCAAAAATGTTTTGACCATTTAAGAAACTTGGGTTTTAATTTACATTAATAAGAATACACACGGTTATGATACATCTGATTTATTGAAAATACATGATCATTTAAGAAACTTGAGTTTTATTTTTGATTATTAAGAATAGACTCAGTTGAGATATATCTGATCAATTAAAAAATATTTGATTATTTAAGAAACTTTGGTTTTATTTTTGATTAATAAGAATACATAAGGTTAAGGTATATCTGGTTTATTAAAGAAAATTTGATCATTTAAGAAACTTGGTTAAGATATGTTTGATCATTTAAGAAACTCGAATTTTATTTTTGACTAGTATGAATAAATTAAGTTAAGATACATTTGCTCTTTTTACAAAATATTTGATCATTTAAGAAAATTGGTTTTTATTTTTTATTAATGAGAATACACACGATTATGATACATCTGATTTAATGAAAATGCTTGATCACTTACGAAACTTGCGTTTTTTTATTAATAAGAATACATTCAGTTGAGATATATCTGATCTATTGGATAATATTGGATCATTCAAGAAATTTGAGTTTTATTTTTTATTAATAAGAATAAACGCGGTTAAGATACATCTGATCTATTAAAAAATATTAGATCATTCCAGACACTTGGGTTTATTTTCTATAAATAGAATACACACAGTTAAGATACATCTTATTTATTATAAATATCTGATCATTTAAGAAACTTGAGTTATATTTTTGACTAATAAGAATTCACTAGGTTAAGATACATCTGATCTATTAAAAAAACTTTGCTCATAAGATACTTGGAGATACTGGGATTTTATTTTTGGTTAATAAGAATATATACGGTTAAGATACATGTGATTTATTAGTAATATTTGAACACTTAAGAAATTTGAGTTTTATTTTGACTAATAGGAATACAGTCGGTTAAGATGAATCTGTTCTATTAAAAAAAATGATCATTTAATAAAGTTGAGTTTTATTTTTGACTAATATGAATATACTCGGTTAAGAAATATCTAATCTATTAAAAAAAGATCATTTAAGAAACTTGGGTTTTATTTTCGATTAATAAGAATACATCTTAAGGTTAAGATACATTTGATCTATTAAATATGTTTGATCATTCAAAAAAATCTACTTCTATTTTGACTAATAAGACTACACATTTCAGAAACTTGAGTTTTGTTTTTGATTCATAAGAATAAACTCGGTTAAGAGAAATCTGATCTATAAGAAAAATTTGATTATTTAAGAAACTTAGTTTTTATTTTGATTACTACGAATACACACGTTTAAGATATATCTGATTTATTAAAAATATTCTATCATTTAAGAAACTTGAGTTTATTTTTGACAAATAAGAATACACTCGGTTGTCATACATTGGATCTATTAGAAAATATTTGATCATATAAGAAACTTGGGTTTTATTTTTGATTGATAAGAATACACACGTTTAAGAATCATCTAATTTATTAAAAATATTCGATCATTTAAGAAAATTGAGTTTAATTTTTGACTAATAGGAGTACACTCGTGTAAGATATACTTGATCATTTAAGAAACTTGACTTATAGTTTTGAATAATAAGAATAAATCCGGTTAAGGTGCATCTGCTGTATTTAAAAAACGTTTGATCATTCAAGAAAATTAGGTTTTAATTTGGATTAATGAGAATACACACAGTTAAGATACATCTGATTGATAAAAAATATTTGATCATTTCACAAACTTGGGTTTTATTTTTGACTAATAATAATACACTCGGTTAAGATAAATCTGATCTATTAAAGAATATTTGATCATTTAAGAAACTTGATTTTTATTTTTGACCAATAAGGATAAATTTGGTATAGATACATGTGCTTTATTTAAAAAATATTTAATCATTTAAGAAACTTTGGTTTTAATTTTGAGTAATAAGAATACCCACGGTTATGATACATCTGATTTATTGAAAATGCTTGATCATTTTAGAAACTTGAGTTTTATTTTTGATTAATAAGAATACACTCAGTTGAGATATACCTGATCTATTAGAAAATACTTGATCTTTCAAGAAACTTTGGCTTTCTCATTAATAAGAATACACACGGCTAAGATACAACTGATTTATTTAAAATATTTGATCATTTTAGTAACTTGAGTTTTATTTTTGATTAATAATGATAATACACTCGGTTGAGATACAACTGATCTATTAAAAAAGTTTGATCATTTAGACAATTGGGTTTTGTTATTGACTAATATGAACACACACGGTTAAGATAAATCTGATTTATATATATATTTTATCATTTAAGAAACATGAGAATTATTTTTGGCTAATATGAATATACTCGGTTAAGATATATCTAATCTATTAAAAAATTGATCATTTAAGAAACTTAGGTTTTATTTTTGATTAACAAGAATACATCTTAAGGTTAAGATACATTTGATCTATTAAAAATAGTTGATTATTTAAGAAAGTAGAGTCTTATTTTTTACTAATAAGAATACACTTGGTTAAGATACATCTTATCTATTACACAAATTATTTCATCATTTATGAAACTTGGGCTTTATTTTTGATTAATATAAATACACACGGTTAAGATACATCCGATTTATTAATAATATTTGATCAGTTGAGACACTTGCGTTGTAATGTTGAATAATAAAAATACACTCGGTTAAGACATATCTGATCTATTAAAAAATCTTTGATCATTTAAGAAACTTTGGTTTTATTTTTGATTAATAAGAACAGACACAGTTAAGATACACCTGATTTAAAACATTCCGTTTGCTAGTGTACCCTAAAAATAATGGAAATATAACAAAGTAATGCATAAAATATTTTTATTGAGAAAGCAACATGTAGAATATTAACTCTAAAAAATATGTTAAATACATTATCATACATCTGTTCTATAAGATAATTCATCAGGTTCTCACTTGATAATTTAGGTATTCTATTCTCTTAGATCATAACCAGTAGAATAATCATTCATTCATTTTAAGTCATACAATGTTTTTACGGGGTCTCAGCTACAGGTACAATATGCGTTTCGGGTATGGTTTTAGCGGTTTCATTGACTAAATCTGTTGGTATGTTATCACTGGTAGTAATAATGTTCACATGCGCTTTATTTTGAAGCCGTTCTGGCTAAGTGGACGCGCGCTGGGCTGAGAATCCGTGAATTCGGGTTCGATCCCTGGTGTGGTCAGTTTCTTAGTTTGGGACGCGGGTCAGTGGTGTGACCCTGTAAGCTTAGCCAGAGTCAACCCAGCTCTAAATGGGTACCTGGAAAAATCTGGGGAAGGTAAAACAGGAAGGGTTTGCGAAAGCATAGGTTGGCTGGCCCCCAGCCCCCCATTGCACTTCCTGGCTGAAGGGCCACGAAACGGAGATCAGCACCGCCGGTTTGGACCTTAAGGGTCTAGTGCCGCATCCTTTACCTCCTTTACCTTTACCATGCGCTTTATTTTCCCTCAGTTCATCTGCATATTTATTAGTGATATTGTCTACCAGTACCCTTTTTATTTTGCATGTTATTTCACTGTCTATTATCACATCGTTTTTACACAGATAAGTTAGCACGTAGACAAGATATGGTTAATAATATTAGTGCAGTAGTAAGCCTTTCTTTTTTCCTTTGATTTCATTTGAATACTAACACCAGAACGATTGCAATAGGATCTATCAATAGGTAATGTGTTACCAGAACCATGAGCAAGAAGTTGTCCCCATCAGTGACAATTTTATGTTTACACTCTCTTTGAGCACTATCATCTCTGGATATCTCACCTTCGCATATCCACTATCAGTAATGTTGAATGCTTTCAGTAGCCAAAAGAAATTTAATCTTTCACTGTCATGACAACGCACGCATACATTTCCAATAAGATGTCCGTTAATGTTTGTTTCATAGTTCAAATATTCGTCCTTGTCAGAATTCAACGCAACGGTGATTTTAACATTTGCACACACTTTCTTCAAATAATTTATTCTCACTTCTTTTTTTTAAAGAATATGATGCAGGCGTTTATCCTTCCAATTTACGAAAATTACTGATTTAATACATACAATAAACTTGGTAGTGTCGATAACTCGCCATAGACTTCTACTGTGACAGTCACGTATTCCCGAGGAGCAATCATAGAGTATAATTGATACAGCCACATAAAGAAAAAAACTAAAAGTTGAAAGCATTTGTCCAAAAGAGATTCAGTAAGAAAAAAAGGAAATTGCTACTACAAACATTATTATTCTAATAGTATAAGTCACAACTAACACATCTATATTGTTCTCATTTCTTATTTAAAAAATATTAAATATGAAGTTTTTAAGTATATTTTCATGTCATTCTAAGACATGCAAAAAAATTTGAAAAAAATTTGTTAAGAAAAATATAAAAAATAAAAGTTAAAAAAAACATTTAAAAATTAAACTTAAAAACGAAAGTATAAAAATTGGGGAGGCCAAAACGTTGTGGGTATTGGGGCCCTTGGAGATTGGTTTCCTTGAAGGTTGGGGTTCTTGGGGGTTCGAATCCATAACCACCTCACTACTTGATTTCTAAGGATTGTGCTTGATTTCTAATGATTGTTCTGGTTTTCTATATTAAAATTCCTTTTTCGGTGCCTACGATTTTATTGAATAAAAAAACAAGTTTTTTTAACTGAAATTAAGGTGCAACATCAAAACTAAAAACGAACAGAAATTATTCCATATATGAAAGGGTCTGTCCCTTCCTCAACGCCTCGCTCTTTACGCTAATGTTTTTTAGTGTTTAAAAAAAATATAGTTGTGAGAAATAGTCAAACTTTAGCGTAAAGAGCGAGCCGTTGAGGAGAGGACAGCCCTTTCATACACGGAATAATTTTTGTTCGTTTTAAGTTTTAATGTCGCTCCTTACTTTCAGTTAAAAAAATTGATTTTTTATTTAATTTTTGAACGTTTTTGAAATAATACAGGTTTCGATTTTTGCTCACCATACATGAATAATTAAAACAAAATTTGTATATTAATTTTACATTTATTTGGTTAAATGGCTTTTTCGAAAGTTGTTGAATTTTATTTACGAAAGCTTTCATTAGTAATAAATATACGTAACTTACGAATTAACTTACGCAACGAACTTCTATATTCATATATTTTTAATACGTATATTAGAGGGTTCAGACCCTAGTCAATATCTTGCTCTTTAAACTAAAGTTCGAATTTTATTCCAACTCTTTAAAAATGACACCTTAATCACAAAGGCCGTTAATTAGAATAAATAGTTCTTATGAAAGTACTAAAACATCTTGCATAAAGAGCGAGGTATTGACTAGGGGGCGAACCCATTCATATACATAATAGTTTTTGTTCGTTTAAAGTTTTTATGTTGCTCCTTTCTTTATGTTGTAAAACTTGTTTTTTTATAAACGTATTCCTATTGTTTTTTCAAATAATGCTAGAAAATCCGGTGTGCACCCCCTTCATAGCAATATCACTTCCCCCATGAAAACTTCTTCCATGGAAATATCCCCCCAAACAGCACCCCCCCCCCTACCACTACCAGAAGAAATCCCCCCTTAAAACGTCTGTATATTTCCCAATAACCAATACTGTATGTAAACATTGGATAAAAATCATAACTTTCAGCCCCCCCCAGGGAGTTTGGGGAATTAAGTCATCCTAGAAGACATAGTTATGATATTTTCGACCCTGTTGAACAAAATGACAATCTAAAAATTTTAATCGGGTGACTTTTGGAAAAAACGAGCGTGGGAGGGGCCTAGTTGCCCTCCATTTTTTACCACTTAAAAAGAGCTCTAGAACTTTTAATTTTCGTTACCATGAGTCCTCGCGCTATATTCTAGTACCACTTGGTCGATACGATCATCCCTGGGGAAAAAAAAAATGCAAAATACATGATCTTTCTTCTCGCAAAAAATACAAAATTCCACATTTTTGCATATAGGAGCTCGAAACCTCTAGAGTAGGGTTCTCTGATATGCTTAATCGGATGGTGTGATTTTCATTAATGTTCTATAATTTTGGATGGTTGTTTTGCCTTTTTTCGAAAATCCGGCAAATTTTCTCAGGCGCGTAACTTTTGATTGGTAGAAAATAAAGTTGATGAAACTTATATATTTGCAATCAGCATTAAAATGTAATTCTTTTGATGTATCTATTGGTATCAAAATTCCGCTTTTTAGAGTTTCGGTTACTATGGAGCCGGGTCGCTCCTTACTTACAGTTCGTTACCACGAAGTGTTTGATTAGTTTCAACTTTGTGCATACTCCAATACCATAAATATTTTATATTTAGCCGCACTCCTAATTTGGTACTTGTGTATTATACTAACCACAGCCAAGAAGTGAAGCTAGGTCAATTGAATTAATCGACTTGTGAAAGGATGACTATAATCTAATCGTATTTTGACATTTATTTCATGTGGCGAGGGCGTAACCTTTCCCTCATACTTACCTTTAGTTTGTAATAAATTTTAACCCTTTAGCTGTTTCATTCAATCCATATAAAAATTTTCCATATAAAAATCCATATAAAAATGTTTCATATAAAAATTTTCTTATTATCGTCATCTGGTTTTATCTGAATATTCAAATCCTGAATTAAGAGCCTTTAATGCTTGAATCAAATGACTTCTGAAGGTTGAATATATCTTGAAATTCTTGCTCATGTATGATTATGCAAATGAGATAAATTTCTGTATTACACAATAAATTATGTAATTTCAGTAACTGGTTCTGGTTGCGTTACACAATGTGTCCCCAGTATTGCATACAGCTTTTGGCCCGAATGTAACGTGTTTGGCAGGACATATGATGTATATCCAGATGTATATTCAGTGGTGCTTGATGCTATACTATTGGTGCTACCTATGATATTCCTCAAGTTATCTTTTAACGACCTTCAAGCATACAATTTTTTCGTTTAATTGAAACTTCTCCTACACATTCCTTAAAAGTTTCACGTTAATACCCTTAGCCTTATTAGTTACAGTAACTATAGTGGTAGTATTTGCACATATATTTGCAATATTTGGGCATTCGCATAGCTCCTTTGTTTTCTTCAACATCCCTTTCAACACACGCTGAAAGTTTCAGATTATTACCACCAACCATTCCTGAAGCATTTCTCATGCGTGTGCTTGACAACCTGTGTGATCAGTGTGTTTCGAATTAGTTGCATACAGTTTCTATATATCCTAAATTTTTCGTCTTAATATCATTAGTTTTAATAGCAGTAGTAGTAGTAGTAGTAGCAGTAGAATTAACCCTAGTAGACTAAGCTTTAGTGGCAGTATCAGTAATAGAAGTAGTAATAATATTAACAGTATTAGTACAAGTAAAATCATTAGCATTACGATGCAAATATTTTCTTCTGGTTAGTTCAAAATCCCTCACTATAAGCCCTGTTATTTTCAACTTCACACACCAATCTTGGAGGGAAAACCAAAAATGCTCAGAATCGAAAATAAATGGGATCTGCCTCAAGGGGAAGGCTCAGAGTCCCTTCGTTCCCCCATTTCTGAGGGCAGGGGAGGGGGGGTCAATTTTGGAGGGAAAATTAAAAATGCTCAGAATCGAAAATAAATGGGATCTGCCTCAAGGGGAAGGCTCAGAGGCCCTTCGTTCCCCAATTTCTGAGGGCAGGGGAGGGGGGGGTCAATTTTGGAGGGGAAACCAAAAATGCTCAGAATCGAAAATAAATGGGATCTGCCTCAAGGGCAAGGCTCAGAGGCCCTTCGTTCCCCAATTTCTGAGGGCAGGGGAGGGGGGAGGGTCAATTTTGGAGGGAAAACCAAAAATGCTCAGAAGCGAAAATAAATGGGATATGCCTCAAGGGCAAGGCTCATAGGCCCCTCCGTCCACCATTTCTGAGGACCGGAGAGAGGGGGAGTCAATTTTGTAGGGAAAACAGCAAATCCTCAAAATTGAAAATAAACGGGATCTGCCTCAAGGGGAAGGCTCAGAGGCCCCTACTTCCTCCATTTCTGAGGGTCGGGGGGTGGGGGGGTCAATTTTGGAGTGAAATCCAAAAATACTCAGAATCGAAAATAAAAGAGATCTGCCTCAAGGGGAAGGCTCAGAGGCCCTTCGTTCCCCCATTTCTGAGGGCAGGGGCGGGGGCCGGCACAATTTTGGAGGGAAAACCAAAAATACTCATAATCGAAAATAAACGGGATCAGTCTCATGGGCAAGGCTCAGAGGTCCTTCGTTCCTCCATTTCTGAGGGGCAGGAGAGGGAGGGGGTCAATTTTGGAGGGAAAACCAAAAATGTTCAGAATCGAAAATAAATGGGATCTGCCTCAAGGGCAAGGCTCAGAGACCCTTCATCCCCCCATTTCAAAGGGCAAGGGAGGGGGGAGGTCAATTTTGGAGGGAAAACCAAAACTACTCAGAATCGAAAATAAACGAGATCTGCCTCAAGGGGAAGGCTCAGAGGCGCTTCGTTCCCGCATTTCTGAGGGCTGGGACGGGGGGGGCGGGTCAATTTTGGAGGGAAAACCAAAAATACTCAGAATCGAAAATAAACGAGATCAGTCTCATGGGCAAGGCTCAGAGGTCCTTCGTTCCTCCATTTCTGAGGGGCAGGAGAGGGAGGGGGTCAATTTTGGAGGGAAAACCAAAAATGCTCAGAATCGAAAATAAATGGGATTTGCCTCAAGGGCAAGGCTCAGAGGCCCTTCGTTCCCCCATTTCTGAGGGCAGGGGAGTGGGGGAGGGTTAATTTTGGAGGGAAAACCAAAAATGCTCAGAATCGAAAATAAATGGGATCTGCCTCAAGGGCAAGGCTCAGAGGCCCTTCGTTCCCCACTTTCTGAGGGCAGGGGAGGGGGCGGGTCAATTTTGGAGGGAAAATCAAAATGCTCAGAATCGAAAATAAATGGGATCTGCCTCAAGGGCAAGGCTCAGCGGCCCCTCCTTCCCCCATTTCTGAGGGCAGGGGAGGGGGGGTCAATTTCGGAGGGAAAACCACAAATACTCAGAATCAAAAATAAACGGGATCTGCCTCAAGGGGAAGGCTCAGAGGCCCATCCTTCCCCCATTTCTGAGGGCAAGGGGGAGGGGGAGTCAATTTTGGAGGGAAAACCAAAAATACTAAGAATCATAAATAAACGGGATCTGCCTCAAGGGGAAGGCTCAGAGGCCCTTCGTCCCCCCATTTCTGAGGGCAGGGGAGGGGGGGGGTCAATTTTGTATGGAAAACAAAAAATACTCAGAATCGAAAATATAAGAGATCTGCATCAAGGGAAAGGCTCAGAGGCCCTTTGTTCCCCCATTTCTGAGGGCAGGGGAGGGGGGGGGAGGGTCAATTTTGGAGGGAAAACCAAAAATACTCAGAATCTAAAATAAACGGGATCAGTCTCATGGGCAAGACTCAGAGGTCCTTCGTTTCTCCATTTCTGAGGGGCAGGAGAGGGAGGGGGTCAATTTTGGAGGGAAAACCAAAAATATTCAGAATTGAAAATAAACGGGATCTACCTCAAGGGGAAGGCCTGGGCTGATGTTTGCAAGTCGAAGAATTTGTCTTTCTTGGTTTGAATGTCTAAAGTGCCTGTCTTTCTCTGTTTACATGTCTGATTCTTTTTGTTTGCATGTCCGGGTTGGTGTTTGCAAGTCCAAGTTGGGTTTTCAGACCTACGTTTTTTTTTAGATTTTCGTGCGTGTTTGGTTCCCGGGGGCTTATTATTTGAGAAGTTAACTTTAGTATTTCGTGATTTGACGTGCCTGAAATCATTAATTAGAATAGTTAATTAGCTGTTTGGGTTTTCAGACCTAGTTTTTTAGATTTTCGTGGGTGTTAGGTTCCTGGGATTTATTATTTGAGAAGTTAACTTTAGTATTTCATAGTTTGATTTGCCTGAAATTATGAATTAGAATATTTAATTGGCTGTTTGGGGATTTTCAGACCTAGGTTTTTTAGATTTTCATGTGTGTTTGACTCCTGGGGTTTATTATTTGAGAAGTTAACTTTAGTATTTTGTGGTTTTACGTGCCTGAAATCATGAATTAGAATAGTTAACTAGCTGTTTGGGTTTTCAGACCTAGTTTTTTAGATTTCCGTGGGCGTTAGGTTCCTGGGATTTATTATTTGAGAAGTTAACTTTAGTATTTCGTATTTGACGTGACTGAAATCATGAATTAGAATATTTAATTGGCTGTTTGGGGATTTTCAGACCTAGGTTTTTTAGATTTTCGTGTGTATTTGACTCCTGGGGTTTATTATTTGAGAAGTTAACTTTAGTATTTTGTGGTTTTACGTGCCTGAAATGATAAATTAGAATATTTAATTAGCCGTTTAGGGTTTTCAGACCTAGGTTTTGTAGATTTTCGTGGATGTTTAACTCCTGGGGTTTATTATTTGAGAAGTTAACTTTAGTATTTTGTGGTTTTACGTGCCTGAAATAATGAATTAGAATAGTTAATTACCTGTTTAGGGTTTTCAGACCTAGGTTTTTTAGATTTTCGTTGGTGTTTGTTTCCTGGAGTTTATTATTTGAGAAGTTAACTTTAGTATTTCATAGTTTGACTTGCCTGAAATTATGAATTAGAATATTTAATTGGCTGTTTGGGAATTTTCAGACCTAGGTTTTTTAGATTTTCATGTGTGTTTGACTCCTGGGGTTTATTATTTGAGAAGTTAACTTTAGTATTTTGTGGTTTTACGTGACTGAAATCATGAATTAGAATAGTTAATTAGCTGTTGGGGTTTTCAGACCTAGTTTTTTAGATTTTCGTGAGCGTTAGGTTCCTGGGATTTATTATTTGGGAAGTTAAATTTAGTATTTTGTGATTTGACTTGCCTGAAATCATGAATTAGAATATTTAATTGGCTGTTTGGGGATTTTCAGACCTAGGTTTTTTAGTTTTTCGTGTGTGTTTGACTCCTGGGGTTTATTATTTGAGAAGTTAACTTTCGTATTTTGTGGTTTTACGTACCTGAAATCATGAATTAGAATAGTTAATTACCTGTTTAGGGTTTTCAGACCTAGGTTTTTTAGATTTTCGTTGGTGTTTGTTTCCTGGAGTTTATTATTTGAGAAAGTTAACTTTAGTATTTCATGGTTTGACGTACCTGAAATCATGAATTAGAATAGCTAATAGCTGTTTGGGTTTTCAGACCTAGTTTTGTAGATTTTCGTGGGTGTTAGGTTCCTGGGGTTTATTATTTGAGAAGTTAACTTTAGTATTTCGTGATTTGACGTGCCTGAAATCATGAATTAGAATAGTTAATTAGCTGTTTGGGTTTTCAGATATAGTTTTTTAGATTTTCATGGGTGTTAGGCTCCTGGGATTTATTATTTGAGAAGTTAACTTTAGTATTTCATGGTTTGACTTGCCTGAAATCATGAATTAGAATATTTAATTGGCGGTTTGGGTATTTTCAGACCTAGGTTTTTTAGGTTTTCTTGGGTGTTTGTTTCCTGGAGTTTATTATTTGAGAAGTTAACTTTAGTATTTTGTGATTTTACGTGCCTGAAATCATGAATTAGAATAGTTAATTAGCTGTTTGGTTTTTCAGACCTGGTTTTTTAGATTTTCGTGGGTGTTAGGTTCCTGGGGTTTATTATTTGAGAAGTTAACTTTAGTATTTCATGGTTTGACTTGCCTGAAATCATGAATTAGAATATTTAATTGGCTGTTTGGTGATTTTCAGACCTAGGTTTTATAGGTTTTCGTGGGTGTGTGTTTCCTGGAGTTTATTCTTTTAGAAGTTAACTTTAGTATTTTGTGATTTTACGTGCCTGAAATCATGAAGTATAATATTTAATTAGATGTTTGGGCTTTCAGACTTAGTTTTTTAGATTTTCGTGGGTGCTAGGTTCCTGAGATTTATTATTTGAGAAGTTAATTTTAGCATTTCATGGTTTGACATGGCTGAAATCATGAATTAGAATATTTAATTGGCTGTTTGGGGATTTTCAGACCTAGGTTTTTTAGGTTTTCGTGTATGTTTGACTCGTGGGATTTATTATTTGAGAAGTTAACTTTAGTATTTTGTGGTTTTACGTGCCTGAAATCATGAATTAGAATAGTTAATTGGCTGTTTAGGGTTTTTCAGACCTAGGTTTTTTAGATTTTCGTGGGTGTTTGTTTCCTGGGGTTTATTATTTGAGAAGTAAACTTTAGTATTTCGGGGTTTGACGTGCCTGAAATCATGAATTAGAATAGTTAATTAACTGTTTGGGTTTTCAGACCTACGTTTTTTAGATTTTCGTGGGCGTATCTGATGAAATAATTTAGGTCGTATGATCAATTTAATTTATTTTTTAATGCACTAGTTTTTCAGTAAGGACATTCGATATCCTAAAAGTGTTTAGTTCAAACTTTTACCTTGACCATCGATGTTGTTAGCAGAATTTCAAAAGGATCATTTATGAATTTTGGCGTATCTGATGAAATAATTTAGATCGTATGATCAATTTAATTTATTTTTTAATGCAGTGATTTCACCTCTTGGATATACAGTACAGATACTTCATTCAAGAAATTATGAAAAAATCGCAAGTAAGTAACAAACTCTTTATTGTTTTCACCTCTTGGATATACAATGTGGATATTTCATTCAATAAATTATGAAAAAAATGTAAGCAAGTAACAAACTCTTTCCTGAAGTCACATCTTGGATACACAATGCAGAAACTTCATTTAAGAAACTATGAAAAAATTGTAAATAAGTAAGTAACAAATTCTTTCTTGAAGTCACCTCTTGGATACACAATGCAGAAATTTCATTAAAGAAATTATGAAAAAATTGTAAGTAAGTAGCAAATTCTTTCATGAATTCACCTGCTGGATAAACAAAAAGACATTTCGTTCAAGAAATTATGACAAAATTCTAAGTAAGTAACAAACTCTTTCTTGAAGTTACCTCTTGGATACACAATGCAGAAATTTCATTTAAGAGATTATGAAAAAATTGTAAGCAAGTAACAAACTCTTTCCTGAAGTCACCTCTTGGATACACAATGCAGAAACTTCATTTAAGAAACTATGAAAAAAATTGTAAGTAAGTAAGTAACAAATTCTTTCTTGAAGTCCCTTCTTGGATACACAATACAGAAATTTCATTAAAGAAACTATGAAAAAATTGTAAGTAAGTAGCAAATTCTTTCTTGAATTCACCTGCTTGATAAACAAAAAGACATTTCGTTCAAGGAATCATGACAAAATTCTAAGTAAGTAACAAACTCGTTATTGTTTTCACGACTTAGATACACGATGTAGAAATTTAATTCAAGAAATTATGAAAAAATTCTCAGTAAGTAACAATTTCTTTCTTGAAGTCAACTCTTGGATATACAATAGTGAAATTTCATTCAAGAAATTATGAAAATATTTTTAAGTAAGTAACAAACTCTTTATTGATTTCACCTCTTGGGTATACAGTACAGATACTTCATTCAATAAATTATGAAAAAATCGCAAGTAAGTAACAAACTCTTCATTGTTTTCACCTCTTGGATATACAATACGGAAATTTCATTCAATAAATTATGAAAAAATTGTAAGCAAGTAACAAACTCTTTCCTGAAGTCACCTCTTGGATACACAATGCAGAAACTTCATTTAAGAAACTATGAAAAAATTGTAAGTAAGTAAGTAACAAATTCTTTCTTGAAAACTCCTCTTGGATACACAATACAGAAATTTCATAAAAGAAATTATGAAAAAATTGTAAGTAAGTAGCAAATTCTTTCTTGAATTCACCTGCTGGATAAACAAAAAGACATTTCGTTCAAGAAATTATGACAAAGTTCTATGTAAGTAACAAACTCTTTATTGTTTTCACGACTTAGATATACGATGTAGAAATTTAATTCAAGAAATTATGAAAAAATTCTCAGTAAGTAACAATTTATTTCTTGAAGTCAACTCTTGGATACACAATACGGAAATTTCATTCAAGAAATTATGAAAATATTTGTAAGTAAGTAACAAACTCTTTATTGATTTCACCTCTTGGATATACAGTACAGATACTTCATTCAATAAATGTCGTTCAAGAAATTATGACAAAATTCTAAGTAAGTAACAAACTCTTTATTGTTTTCACGACTTAGATACACGATGTAGAAATTTAATTCAAGAAATTATGAAAAAATTCTGAGTATGTAACAATTTCTTTCTTGAAGTCAACTCTTGGATACACAATACGGAAATTTCATTCAAAAAATTATGAAAATATTTGTAAGTAAGTAACAAACTCTTTGTTGATTTCACCTCTTGGATATACAGTACAGATACTTCATTCAATAAATTATGAAAAAATCGCCAGTAAGTAACAAACTCTATTGTTTTCACCTCTTGGATATACAATACGGAAATTTCATTCAATAAATTATGAAAATTTGTAAGCATATAACAAACTCTTTCCTGAAGTCACCTCTTGAATACACAATGCACAAACTTCATTTAAGAAAGTATGAAAAAATTGTAAGTAAGTAAGTAAGTAACAAATTCTTTCTTGAATTCGCCTTTTGGATAAACAAAAAAAGTCATTTCATTCTAGAAATTATGACAAAATTCTAAATAAGTAATAATCCCTTTCTTGAATTCGTCACTGGGTTGCACAATACAGAAATTTAATTCAGGAAACTATGAAAAACATTGCAAACAAACTCTTTCTCGAACTCGCTTCCTGGACAGACAATACAGCAATTTCACTCAAGAAATTATGAAAAAATTGTAAGTAAGTAGCAAACTGTTTCTTGAATTCTCCTCCTGGATTCAAAATACAGATATTTCATTCAAGAAATTATAAAAAAAATTGTAAGTAAGTAACAAACTCTTTCTTGACTACACCTCTTGGATACCCAATACGGAAATTTCATTCAAGAAATTATGAGAAAATTCTAAGTAACAATCTCTTTCTTGAAGTCCCCTCTTGGATACGCAATACGATACGGAAATTTCATTCAAGAAATTATGAGAAAATTCCAGGTAAGTAACAATCTCTTTCTTGAAGTCCCCTCCTGGATACACAATACGGATATTTTATTCAAGAAATTATAAAAAAAAGGAAAGTAAGTAACAAACTCTTTATTGATTTCACCTCTTGGATACAAAAAACATATTTCATTCAAGAAATTATGACAAAATTCTAATTAAGTAAAAAAAACTCATTCTTGAATTCACCGTTTGCATGCACAATACAGAAATTTCATTCTATGGGACCTCTACACGTGATTAAACACGTTTTGAAACTACATGCTATTTGCTTGCCTTTCCTTGGTACCTTTCCAAACGAGTGGGGATTCCCCACTGGTTCCTACACATTGCAAAAAAGTGAGCAGTATGAAAACTCCACGTTTTCAACCAGGCTGGTTTTTCAGACAACACCCCATTTTTTTTTAGGGCTCAATCAGAGACAGCAGAGATTGCTCAATATACTTTAACTTGATTGGCGGTTGGTTACACACCGCAACGGCACATACATAGTGAGAGAGACATGCAAAGTCGACATAGCTTTATTTCATTTTTTAAGGTTAATTTAGACGAGGTTACGTGCGCGCACGTATAAAGAGTTTGTTACTTACTGGCGATTTTTTCTTAATTTATTGAATGAAGTATCTGTACTGTATATCCAAGAGGTGAAATCAATAAAGAGTTTGTTACTTACTTACAAATATTTTCATAATTTCTTGAATGAAATTTCCGTATTGTGTATCCAAGAGTTGACTTCAAGAAAGAAATTGTTACTTATTGAGAATTTTTTCATAATTCCTTGAATTAAATTTATAAATCGCGTATCTAAGTCGTAAAAACAATAAATAGTTTATAACTTACATAGAATTTTTTCATAATTTCTTGAAAAAAATTTCTTTTTATTTATCAAGCAGGTGAATTCAAGCAAGAATTTGCTACTTACTTACAATTTTTTCATAATTTATTTTATGAAATTTCTGTATTGTGTATCCAAGAGGAGACTTCAAGAAAGAATTTGTTACTTACTTACTTACAATTTTTTCATAGTTTCTTAAATGAAGTTTCTGCATTGTGTATCCAAGAGGTGACTTCAAGAAAGAGTTGTTACTTACAATTTTTTCATAGTTTCTTAAATGAAATTTCTGCATTGTGTATCCAAGAGGTGACTTCAGGAAAGCGTTTGTTACTTACTTAGAATTTTGTCATAATTTCTTGAACGAAATGTCTTTTTGTTTATCCAGCAGGTGAATTCAAGAAAGAATTTGCTACTTACTTACAATTTTTCATAATTTCTTTAATGAAATTTCTGCATTGTGTATCCAAGAGGTGACTTCAAGAAAGAATTTGTTACTTACTTATTTACAATTTTTTCAGTTTCTTAAATGAAGTTTCTGCATTGTGTATCCAAGATGTGACTTCAGGAAAGAGTTTGTTACTTGCTTACATTTTTTTCATAATTTATTGAATGAAATATCCGCATTGTATATCCAAGAGGTGAAAACAATAAAGAGTTTGTTACTTACTTGCGATTTTTTCATAATTTCTTGAATGAAGTATCTGTACTGTATATCCAAGGGGTGAAATCACTGCATTAAAAAATAAATTAAATTGATCATACGATCTAAATTATTTCATCAGATACGCCAACATTCATAAATGATCCTTTTGAAATTCTGCTAACAACACCGATGGTCAAGGTAAAAGTTTGAATTAAACACTTTTAGGATATCGAATGTCCTTACTGAAAAACTAGTGCATTAAAAAATAAATTAAATTGATCATACGACCTAAATTATTTCATCAGATACGCCCACGACAATATAAAAACGTAGGTCTGAAAACCCAAACAGTTAATTAACTATTCTAATTCATGATTTCAGGCACGTCAAACCCCGAAATACTAAAGTTAACTTCTCAAATAATAAACCCCAGGAAACAAACACCCACGAAAATCTAAAAAACCTAGGTCTGAAAAACCCTAAACAGCTAATTAACTATTTTAATCCATGATTTCAGGCACCTAAAACCATAAAATACTAAAGTTAACTTCTCAAATAATAAATCCCTGGAGTCAAACATACACGAAAACCTAAAAAACCTAGGTCTGAAAATCCCCAAACAGCCAATTAAATATTCTAATTCATGATTTCAGCCAAGTCAAACCATGAAATACTAAAGTTGACTTCTCAAATAATAAATCCCAGGAACCTAACACCCACGAAAATCTAAAAAACTAGGTCTGAAAGCCCAAACAGCTAATTAACTATTCTAATTCATAATTTCAGGTACGTAAAACCACAAAATACTAAAGTTAACTTCTCAAATAATAAACTCCAGGAAACAAACACCCACGAAAACCTAAAAAACCTAGGTCTGAAAATCCCCAAACAGCCAATTAACTATTCTAATTCATGATTTCAGCCAAGTCAAACCATGAAATACTAAAGTTAACTTCTCAAATAATAAACTCTGGGAAACAAACACCCACGAAAACCTAAAAAACATAGGTCTGAAAATCCCCAAACAGCCAATTAAATATTCTAATTCATGATTTCAGACAAGTCAAACCATGAAATACTAAAGTTAACTTCTCAAATAATAAATCCCAGGAACCTAACACCCACGAAAATCTAAAAAACTATGTCTGAAAACCCAAACAGCTAATTAACTATTCTAATTCATGATTTCAGGCACGTCAAATCACGAAATACTAAAGTTAACTTCTCAAATAATAAACCCCAGGAACCTAACACCCACGAGAATCTAAAAAACTAGGTCTGAAAACCCAAACAGCTAATTAACTATTCTAATTCATGATTTCAGGTACGTCAAACCATGAAATAATAAAGTTAACTTTCTCAAATAATAAACTCCAGGAAACAAACACCAACGAAAATCTAAAAAACCAAGGTCTGAAAACCCTAAACAGGTAATTAACTATTCTAATTCATGATTTCAGGCACGTAAAACCACAAAATACTAAAGTTAACTTCTCAAATAATAAAACCCCAGGAGTCAAACAACCACGAAAATCTAAAAAACCTAGGTCTGAAAACCCTAAACAGCAAATTAAATATTCTAATTTATGATTTCAGGCAAGTAAAACCACAAAATACTAAAGTTAACTTCTCAAATAATAAGCCCCATTAGTCAAACACAAACGAAAAACTAAAAGACCTAGGTATGAAAATCCCCATACAGCAAATTAAATATTCTAATTCATGATTTCAGGCACGTCAAATACGAAATACTAAAGTTAACTTCTCAAAAAATAAATCCCAGGAACCTAACGCCCACGAAAATCTAAAAAACTAGGTCTGAAAACCCAAAAAGCTAATTAACTATTATAATTCATTATTTCAGGCACTTAAAAACACAAAATACTAAAGTTAACTTATCAAATAAAAAACCCCAGTAGTCAAACTCACACTAAAATCTAAAAAACCTAGTTCTGAAAATCCCCAAACAGCCAATTAAATATTCTAATTCATGATTTCAGGCAAGTCAAACTATGAAATACTAAAGTTAACGTCTCAAATAATAAATCCCAGGAACCTAACACCCACGAAAATATACAAAACTAGGTCTGAAAACCCAAACAGCTAATTAACTATTCTAATTCATGATTTCAGGCACGTCAAATCACGAAATACTAAAGTTAACTTCTCAAATAATAAACCCCGGGAACCAAACACCCACGAAAATCTAAAAAAAACGTAGGTCTAAAAACCCAACTTGGACTTGCAAACACCAACCCGGACATGCAAACAAAAAGAATCAGACATTTAAACAGAGAAAGACAGGTACTTCAGACATTCAAACCAACAAAGACAAATTCTTCGACTTGCAAACATCAGCCCAGGCTTTCCCCTTGAGGTAGATCCTGTTTATTTTAGATTCTGAATATTTTTGGTTTTCCCTCCAAAATTAACCCCCTCCCTCTCCTGCCCCTCAGAAATGGGGGAACGAAGGGCCTCTGAGCCTACCCCATGAGACTGATCGCGTTTATTTTCGATTCTGAGTATTTTTGGTGTTCCCTCCAAAATTGACCCTCCCCCCCCCTCCCCTGCCCTCAGAAATGTGGGAACGAAGGGCCTCTGAGCCTTCCCCTTGAGGCAGATCTCGTTTATTTTCGATTCTGAGTATTTTGGGTTTTCCCTCCAAAATTGACTCCCCCTCCCCCCCCCCAGCCCTCAGAAATGGAGGAAGGAGGGGCCTGTGAGCCTTCCCCTTGAGGCAGATCCTGTTTATTTTCGATTCTGAGTATTTTTGGTTTTCTCTCCAAAATTGACCCCCCCCCCCCCCTGCCCTCAGAAATGGCGGAAGGAGGGGACTCTGAGCCTTTCCCTTGAGGCA
The DNA here is from genome assembly GCF_049724085.1 of Artemia sp. Qi Xiang Cuo. Classification (NCBI taxonomy): domain Eukaryota; kingdom Metazoa; phylum Arthropoda; class Branchiopoda; order Anostraca; family Artemiidae; genus Artemia; species Artemia sp. Qi Xiang Cuo. The sequence continues at coordinate 17,077,193 of NC_142799.1, forward strand.
GATCCCATTTATTTTCGATTCTGAGTATTTTTGGCTTTCCCTCCCCAATTGACCCCCCCCCCTCCCCTTCCCTCAGAAATGGTGGAAGGATGGGCCTCTGAGCCTTCCCCTTGAGGCAGATCCTATTTATTTTCGATTCTGAGTATTTTTGATTTTCCCTCCAAAATTGACACATCGGAGAGGTAAAGCTAGGTCAACTCACAATGTCATTCTATCGTCGTTAGCCGTTTTCATAGACTGATGTTGTTTCAAATTTATAACAAATTACCTGAGTTAACAACCCCTTCGGGGTTACCTTAACTGTTAATCAGTTTAATCCTTTTTTTTCTCCACCGTCATACAATCCAATCACTAATTAGAATCATTCACACTCCTATTATTCAAAATATTAATTAATATCGTTCATAGTGTCCAATTTGGGAATCCCTTTTTGCAAAAATGTCAAATACTCACTCTCTTTGAAAAACTAAACCAGACTATATCCACTAAACCAGACTATACCCACCAAACCAGTCCTTGCTATAGCTTCCGTAGAATTCCATATGCCATGTGAGGGAGCTCTAAATCTCTTTGAAAAGGAAAAAACTTGGAGTTTAAACAAATTTGTGCAGGGAATCCCCCTTTCATACTGTTATCTTTTTTTGCAATGTTTAGGAACAGGCAGGGAATCTCCACTCGTTTGGACTGGTACCAACAGGACATAAGCAAGTAGTACATAGTATTATGACTTGTTTAATCACGTGTAGAGGTCCCATTAAATAACAATGGAAGGAACATAAGACCATGTGAGAGGATACTCACTCTCTTTGAAAAGGTGTATACAGGGTACAGAATTCAATAGATACTTACTGCTCATACAAACAGCGTGCTGTGATCTAGTTCACCGTCCCACCTCAAAATTCATATTATCTTCATAGCCTTAGGCATAGTTGTAATAGTAGTCACAGTCGCAGGATTGATATTACTAGTAATAATGGTTGCAGTGGTAGCTGCAAACTAGTAAAGAGCGAACTACAGCCCATAGTAACCAAAACTTGAAAAACACGTTTAGAAAAAAAACTATACAGTGAAAAAAAATGCCATTTGACACTGATTCAGGAAGGTAACTATTATTTCGGTTCTTCTTAAAAGTAAAAGTTTATTGTGAAAAGAAATATATGGTGATTTCAAAAAAAAGTCTGAAACCTCTCGAAAATTGCGTATGATAAAAATGAAAAGTCTACCATTGAAATCAGCACGGCCAAAAACCTAGTTATGGGAAACTACAGCCCCCTCCTTGAACAACAATGAAAATGACTTTTTTGCAGGGGTAGCTGTGATCTGTTCCCCTGCTTTTTTCTTGTTTTTTTTTTATAGCAAGGCTAAGGGGTGACCAGAACGTTATAGAGAGATGTGTAATAGCTCATTCGAAGGGAAGTTAAATTTGCTAATGCGCTTCTTAAGTTACCAAAAAGATTAGACGGTAACTAGCCCCCTCCCTAAGGTCTCCCTCCCCCAAAAGTCATCCAATCACAATTTTGAGACAGCCATTTTCTTCAACATAGTTCAAAGATCAAATATATTTGATTTTGGTGATGATATGACCCTCAATAGCCCCTCGGGAAAGGGCAGCACACTGCAACGGTATCGGACGTATTGATATCACGTGTATCGGTATTGGCATATTGTTATTTGGCGTATTGGTATCGCAGGTATCTGGACAGATGTTTAGTAGCACATATAAAAGATATTGCTCATATCTACGTCCTTCCTATAATTTCAACCATCACGAAGTTTCGAATGACACAAAAAATGGCACTTTTGGTGCCATTTTTCAAGTTGAAAAGCTAAGGCTATTGGGCTACCATAGCTTTTTAGAGTGACGTTTAATGGCTCATTTGAAAGCTATTGCTCATATCTACATGATGTTTATCAATTCTACCATCTGTAAGTGTGATATAGCCCTAAAAACAATACTTTTGATGTCACTTCTTAAGTAGAAAAGTTTGGAAGTATAAAACGAAATCATCATTGTAATAGTTATAGTCCAAAACCCGTAACATGAAGTTTGCAAGAACACCTCTCCTATGTTCCTCCTCCAAGCCCACTTAATAAGCAAAGCAATTAAGGTACAAACAATAATATATCGAATCAGACTATTAGAGGTTTGGTTTGTTGGTACAGCGTCCGACATGGAAATACAGTTTTTGTGTTCAATTCCTTCTTGGGTGTTTTTTTTTTTTTTCATTTATGGTTTTCTCCCTTCTATACGATTATTTTCAGATAATTTCACTCTAATAAATGAGATGCACTCATTTTTTAAAGGGTGTCCCACGAATGTTATTGGTCAATTATTTTGATTAAAAAGGGAATAGAGGTCATCCAGTTCATGGTTTGTAATGACATTCTGAGTAGATCTCTAAATCCATACCCCAACGAAGGGCGTAATTTTGTCAAAATCCTGTGGGGGAGGGGGGGGGGGTCAAAGTTGGAGCAAGTTTTCCCAAATCAAGTGAAAATAACAGAGAAAACTGGAAAACTAGCCAAATATGAATAAAAACTTAAAGATGTACTAAAGAAAACTGACCTGTTTCTGTGGATGCTTGAATTATGCAGGATTATCTTAGTTTTGACAACATTTTTGGAGAAACTAAATTTCAGCTGGGAGGGGCGGGGGGGGGGGGTTAACTGAGGTTTGGAAGAAAACTGATGTCTGGGAGGGAAAGTTACCCCTCAGCCCAATAGAAAATTACGCCCCTGACCCAAACCCTTTTCCACTAAGGGGTTGGAGAAGTGTAGGCATGTGATTCTGGAACCACTCAAAGCTGTATATTAAAAAAAGGATTAGTTATTGTTATACTAACTTATTCAAATTATTTACTTGACAATTCCATCGTAATATTCTCTCCAGACGTAACATTGTGCATCCAAGGAGGAAGAAAGAAAAATGAAATAGTTTTATAGGAGGATTCAGGTAATTCTTCCCGTATTTTCTGAAATAAAAGCAAACATAGTTTGCAATACCGTTTATCTTAACTACACTAGAAATGATCTTTTTTGAAATTTCCATTCATTTCTGAGCAATGAGTGGTTTTTTATTTAGGGACAGATCAAATTAATCCCTAAGCCTAAAGGACCATTTCTGTTGAGCTAGCAAAATCTTACGCAAGTATGTCAGTAGTATTGTATTAATATGTTCAAAAAGACATATATACCACCATACAACAAGACACATATCCCACCATACAACAAGACACATATCCCACCCTACAACAAGCCACATATCCCACCATACAACAAGACACATATCCGACCATACAGAAAGACCCATATCCCACCATACAACAAGAGCCCTATCATACCATACAACAAGAGCCTTATTACAACAAGAGCCCTATTACAACAAAATCCCTATCCCAATGTGATAAAGGAATTACCAATCTCTCATATCCTCTCTCTGCTTTTAGCAAAAGCCATAAGATTTTCCGGAAACAACATTTTCTCGCTGAAATCATTCAATTAATACAACAAGAGCCCTATGAGTCAGCTCTTATCTCAACCGGTACGATAAAGATTTCTTGGAATTAATTTTTTCTGTAAGAGTAGGATGATTTCAAGCGCCCGGTGGCCCCATTATCACAGGCAAACATTCAGGTAAAAGAGAAAGACCGTCTAGGTAATATTCAGTCGACGAAATGAAGTATATCTATCAACATGTCCAATAAAAGGAAGATGATTGCAATAAACAAGAAGTAAGTGATATATTTTTCATATTATGCTTAGTGGATGGGGATTTTTTCTTATATAGTTTCGGCTTATCAAATGACATTTACAGTCCCCTTTAGTAAGAGAATTGTATCTATAATTTTTAAAATCACCACAACCTTCTAGCCTTTATTGAGCTATTAAATAAAAAAAACAAGTTTTTTAAACTGAAAGTAAGGAGCGACATTAAAACGAACAGAAATTATTCCGTATATGAAAGGGGCTGTCCCCTCCTCAACGCCTCGCTCTTTACGCTAAAGTTTTTTATTGTTTTAAGAAATAAAGTTGTGAGACAGAGTCAAACTTTAGCGTAAAGAGCAAGGCGTTGAGGAGGGGACAGCCCCTTTCATATACGGAATAACTTGTGTTCGTTTTAAGTTTTAATGTCGCTCCTTACTTTCAGTATAAAAAACTCGTTTTTTTATTTAATTTCTGATATTTTTTTAGTTAATGCAGCTTTTATTTTGGCTCGCCGTCATTGAATAAGTAAACAAAATTTGCATAAAAATTTTACTTTTCTTTTGCTAAATGGTTGTCTCTAAATTTGGTTCTGACAAATTAACTTACGTAACGAACTTCTATATTCGTATATTTTTCTTCTGGCAAAAAATACAAAGTTGCAGATTTTTGCAGATATGAGCTTGAAACCTATGTTATAGGGTTTTCTGATACGCTGAATCTGACGGTGTGATTTTCATTAAAAATTTTTCACTTTTAGGGGATGTTTCCCCCCTCTTTAAAAAATCGGGTGAGTTTTCTGAGGCTCGTAGCCTTTTATGAGCAATACTAAACTTAAAAAAATTCATATATTTAGAATCAGCATTATGAGCCCATTCTTTTGATACATTTATTGACATCAAAATTCCGTTTTTAAAAGTTTCGATTACTATTGAGCCGTATCGATTGTTTTTTTTTTTTTATTGTTTTTTTTTATTACGTATATTTTATTACCTATATGAGGGGGTTCTCCCCTTAGTCAATACCACACTCTTTACGTTTAAATTAAAAAAAATATTATTAACAAACTCCTGAATCACAAAGGACGTTTAATTAGAATAGATAGCTCCTTTGAAATCACTAAAAAAAAACTGTAGCGTAAAGAGCTAAGCATAAACTTAGGGGAGAACCCCCTCATATATGTAAAAATTTCTGTTCATTTTAAGTTCTAATGTTGCTTCTTACTTTCATTTGAAAGTACTTGTTTTTTTTAAATTAATTTCTGATCGTTTTTTAAATAATGCTTGGAAATCAGGCGCCCCCTTCATAGAAATGTCCCTTACCCCAACGAAACATCATCCACGGACAGATTCTCCCGAGTAACCCCTCCTCCAGCCCCCCTCCCCCCCCACCAGAAAAAAAAATCTTCCTGAAAATGTCTGTATACTTCCCCATAACCAATACAATATGTAAGCATTGGGCAAAGTTCATAACTTGCAGCCCTTCCCCTGGGAACTGTGGGGGATTAAGTCATCTTAAAAGACATATTTATTAGATTTTCCACTATGCTAAACACAATGGCTATCTCAAAATTTTAATTGGGTGACTTTGAGAAAAAAATGAGCGTGGGAGGGGGCCTAGTTGCCCTCCATTTTTTTTTGTCACTTAAAAAGGCAACTAGAACTTTTAATTTCCGTTCCAATGAGCCCTCTTACGATATTTTAGGACCACTGGGTCAATACGATTACCCCTAGGAAAAAAAAACGAACAAATAAACACGCACCCGTGATCTTTCTTCTGGCAAAAAATGCAAAATTCCACATTTTTGTATATAGGAGCTTGAAACCTCTGTAGTAGGGTTACCTGATACGCTGAATATGATGGTGTGAAGTTCATTAAGGTTCTATAATTTTTAGGGGGTCTTTCCCCCTTTTTTCGAAAATCAGCCAAATTTTCTCAGGCGCGTAACTTTTGATGGGTAACATTAAACTTGATGAAACTTATATTTTTGAAATTAGAATCGAAATTTGATTCTTTTGATGTACCTATTGGTACCAAAATTCCGTTTTTTAGAGTTTCGGTTACCATTGAGCCGGGTCGCTCCTTACTTACAGTTCGTTACCACGAACTGTTTGATTGAATTCAGCCTGTAGAATATTTTAAACCTGGAACTTTGAAAGGAAGGTCAAAAAAGAGTATTTATTGAATTGTATGTGTTTTTGCATCCTATATAATCATTATTAAAAAAAAAACACTTCTTCCCACTACTTATTCTTAAAATTTTGTATTCGGTCAATGGGTTAATATTGAACCCAAGCCTATAAATGAATATTAATAGACTACGTATTATTATGTGACAGGATCCATACCCCCATTTTAAAATATTTTTTCTGGTTGTAAACGAGAAAAGTATGCATTATTTTAATGGACATGACAAGGCTCCCTACCCCTTGGAGGCGGGGGGGGGTATTTTTTAAGAGAGGAGGGGTAGCTTTTTTTACATAATTTTTTTCAACTTTTTCCCATTTCTTTCAATCACATCAAATATACTTAGAGCAAAAACAACCACCTGTGATATTTTAAAAAAACAGAATGAGGATCATACAAATGTCTCAGTTATGATTTCTTATAATAGATAAATGATGTTTGTAGTGACATATTTACAGATTCTTTTTACTTTTTTTCCATGTCTTAAAATCACATCAAATATACTTATATAAAAAAAACCCTCTTATATTTTAAAAGTACAAAATAGGGATGATATAAATATACCAGTTGTGATTTTTTTTATTAGAATATAATGTTTCTAGTGAAGTTTTTTTACTTAGTTGTTTTTTATTTAACTTATATTTTTCACCTTTTTTGCCATGTCTTAAAATCACATAAAATATACTTATAGCCAAAAACTACACTGTATAGATCTAGCAAACAATTCAGTTATGTCCTGAAATTTTATCTTTCATGTCTGAATTATACTTATTGCAAAAAAAATCACCTATGATGTTTTAAAAGTAAAAATGAGGATGTTATAAATGCATAAATCGTGACTAAATTAAAGTCATCTAGGAATCTCTATTTATCTTATAGGAGTTTAATGTTTGGATAGCATTTCCCTAAATAATGGAAGACGAAGCGCTACTTATAAAGTGTTCCAAAAATTACCCGTCACACAACACTTTCATTACAGGACGGAAAGGTAGTAGAGAGTTCAAAAAAAAATAATCAATATATCAAAAAAGGACATACATCAACAAAGATTTTGTGGCAAACTAAGGAAGTTTGCCATACAAAAATGAATCTTCCACGTAAACAGTTAAAAAAGAAAATAAATAAAATCTGAGGTTTAGACTGTGATTTTTTATATTGAGTAAAACTACTATGTATTAATTTTACAAATAAAAGAAAACGTGTATTCTTCTAATTTGTTGTACTTGAACATCGTAGTGGGACTGATAGGGATTTTTGGATGTTTTAAAATAGCACTTGTGATACTTTAGAAATACAAAATGAGGATTTCTTTTGGTTTGAGCTGATAAGTCTAGCAAAATCAGGATTTGAAGATCAGCAACACGTGAATTGATAGATCTTACGATTCATTTACATATATTACAATTCATAACATATATTATTCTAATTATGTTCATCAACATCATAGTAGGAACGATAGGGATATTTGGAAATTTTAAAGTGAAACTTGTGATATTAAAAAAAAACAAAATGAAGATTTGTTTTGGTTTAGAGGGTGCTTTAAAAATACAGGAAAAACAGAGTTTTGAAGATCAACGACACGTGAATTGATAGATCTTACGATTCATATACTTCAGTATTGAAAATGAGTTCAGTATGCCAACATTGATTTTTTTTTATTTATTTTAATGTTAGGTGTAATTGACTCAGATTATATAAGATTGAAACATTCCTTGGGTCGTGTCATTGTTGAAGTGGCGTTGCTACTTTTAGATGAACAATTTCGTGAATTTTATAGCTGTAAATGGAATCTCAAATACAATATGTTCAAGTATAATAAAAACGATTAAATATTATAAATCGAACTTGCTCTTATGACAAAATATTAAGACCATACAGTGGAAATGGCTATGAAATAAAAAATGTACAAGAGTAAATTCAAGAAATATGGAGTTTTTTCGATGTGCAGGTTCTTTATGTTAAGGGATATGTCTCTTCGGATAACGTTCAAGTAAAAGAATGTTATAAAGGCTTTCCATTATTCAATTTGGAAGACTTCAATTGTGAGAAATACCTGCATTTCGTTAATGAACCTGAAGATGAAGTTTCACTCAATGGGTGCCTGAAAAGATACCTGATAAGAAAAAATGCATCAGATGTCCGAAGACCTAAACTTTTGCTCCTACTATTATAAAGAATGGAAAAAGCGGTAATGGCTTACGTGAATCAAACCTTGACTATTGTACAATAAATTACACAAGAGTTCTTTTAAGAGCTAAAGGTGAGTGACACTATATCGTTTGATCAGCTGCTAAGGATGAAGCTATAAGAGAAAGTAAATGAATGTAAATATGTGTGTGTATGTGTGTTGGTAACACCAACATGATAAATCACGATACAACACTAAAAAACATCCTAAGTCATACATTTCAAGCGAAAGAAAATACAAAATTCACTTTTAAACATCAACGGAGGTAACACGGACAAGATAAACCACGACACAACCCTACAAAAATATCCTAAGCCTTACGTTTTTAACGAAAAAACTTCTAAAATACATATTTGAAACATCAATGGAGATAACATAGATACGATAAACCACGTTATAACGCTACAAAAACCATTACGCAGCAATGACAAGATGAAAAGATAAAAATAGACAAGACAATATAAAAATATCCTAAGTCATACGTTTCAAATGAAAATATTCCAAAATGAACTTTGAAACATCAACAGAGGTAAAATAGATAGAGTGAACCATGATAGAACACAAAGTCCTAAGTCATACATTTCAAATAAAAGACCTCTAAATACACTTTGAAACACCAACAGAGGTAATAAAAAAAAGATAAAACAACGACACCAAACAACAAAAATATCTAATTCATGCGTTTCAAACGAAAAAACTTCCAAAATGCACTTTGCAGCATCAACGAAGGTGTATTGGACAAGATAAACCACGACACAACACTACAAAAATATCCTAAGTCATACGTTTCAAACGAAAAACTTTCCAAAATGCACTTTGAAACATTCACAGAGGTAAGAGAGACAAGATAAACCACGACACAACACTACAAAAATATCCTAAGCCATCTGTTTATGGATGTGTAATAGTGAACTTTAACGATAAACATCTTTAAGCTTAACACTTACTTTGTTTTTAGGATGGTTACCAAAAGCAGTGACACAGCTAGTTTCAAATTCAGCTATGATTGATGAAAGTGTTGAAATAGAAATATCTGTTTACTGCTATTGTATCATCTTTTAATAATACTATAATGATTTTATCAATTCGTATGAGTCTAATGCAATTAATTTAAAACATATGGACCTTAGAATAAACGAGGTGAATCTGGAAGAGATTCGGAGGAAAATATTGAATGAAATGAATTCAATTAGAATGGGGAAAAACTCAGGTTTAGATTGGACAAGTAAAAAACTAGGGGAAATAAGGGCACCCTTACTGCCCCATGAAAGCTCAAAATCACAAAAATGGTCTTAGAAAAGGAGGTACGGCATACAAGAAAGAGATCAGGATGAGAAAAATAAAATATCAGGTAAATCATGGTCCCCCTACAGGAATTCTTCACATTTCTTGACAAATAGCAGAGAAGATTCATATAAAAAAAATTGACTTACCTGAAGTCATGATCATCCAGTAAGAGACCCCATCTATCAAAATATGCCAAATCTCGTTACTGATGGTACTTATTAGAATTTTTTACTTTTATATTTACAATAAATATTTTTGCAACATTGTCCATTGTATATTTTTTAAGGGACTAATATTACAATATGTTGTTAAATCTGTTGGAATGTCAGACTTAAATCAAGGATGTAATGCAACTGGCCTATCTTAGGTAAATGGTTGATTTTACATGTTAGAACAAAAGGTTGAATCAGGTAATGTACCTTGAGAAACATTCTCTGATTTAGAAAATTCAAGGTCCGTTTTAACAGGTTCATATTAGAGTTGGAAATGGCATACTGATGATGAGGTTGAGACAACTAATTTGAAATGACTTCCACTTAAATTCGACAGGTTATTAGCAAATTATTCGGTGAAGCGAATATTTTTTTTCGAATGACAACCTCATTATGACAATATCATGTCCAATTCTAATATGAACCTGTTAGTCACCCCTGGTAATAGTGTCAATTTCCGAAAATTACTGTTCTTGCATCTCCAAATTTTTGAACAAGCATTCCAAACATCGGAGTTGTTAGCATACCCTAAAAAATATTGAAAACATAACAGAGTAATACAAAAAATATTTTGTTGAAATAACGGCATGTTGAATATCATCATAAAAATAAAAATACATGCTTTTAATCCCTACCATGAAACATTTCATTATTTTTTCTCTTGAAATGACAAAAATTCCATTTTGAGCTCATATATGAGTTTTAAAATGGTTTTAGCTGCAATCGTACCACACATTTCATCTTTGGTAATATCGGTTTCATTCACTATATCTGTAGGTAAACAATTAATAATAGTAATAATGTTCACATGTACTTTGTTTTTTCATTCATTCATCTTTTATACCCCTTGTTATATTGTCTGCCAATGTCATTTGTATTTTGCTTTTGATATCACTGTCTATTTCAACATTACTTTTACATAGTTTGCAATTTTGGCACATAAACAAGATATACTTTATGACATTCCTACAGCAGGAGGCCTTCCTTTTTCCCTTTGCTTTTATTTTAATACTAATACCAGAAAGATGGCGATAGGATTTTAAAAGTACAAAATGAGGACGATATAAATATGTCAGTCGTGATATTTTCTATTAAAAAAATAATGTTTGTGGTGATGTTTTTTTTTACAGATTTTTTTTCAAATTATTTTTCATGTCTTAAAATCGCCAAATATATTTGTAGCAAAAAAACCACTTGTGATATTTTAAAAGTGCAAAATGTGGATGATATAAATATGTCAGTCTTAGTTTTTATTCTATTACGAGAAAAATAATGTTTGTAGTGACATTATTTGGATATTATGGATATCTTGTCTCTGTTACCTCTGTTGATCTTTCAAAGTGCAGTTTGGAAGATTTTTCGTTTGAAACGTATAACTAAAAATACTTTTGTGGTGTTTTGTCGTAGTTTATCTTATCTGTGTTACCTACGTTGATGTTTCAAAACGTATATTGTAAGATTTTTCGTTTGAAATGTATGACTTAGGATATTTTCGTAGTGCTGTATCGTGGTTTATCTTGTCCATGTTGCCTTTATTGATGTTTCAAAGTGCATTTTGGAAGTTTTTTCGTTTGAAACTTATGACTTAGGATATGTTTGCAGTGTCGTGTCGTTGTTTTGTCGCGTTACCTCTATTGATGCTTCAAAGTGTATTTTGGAAGGTTTTTCGTTTGAAATATATAACTTAAGATATTTCACAGTCTTGTCTCGTGGTTTATATTGTTTGTGTTGTGTCGTGGTTTTTTTTCTTCTCTGTGTTACCTCTGTTGATGTTTCAATGTGTGTTTGAGGTTTTCCGTTTGAAAAGTATGACTTAGTATATTTTTGCAGTACTGTATCGGGGTTTATCTTATATCTGTTACTACTGTTGATGTTTCAAAGTGCATTATGGAACTTTTTTATGTCAAAAGTATGACTTAAGATATTTTTGTAGTGTTGTATAGTGGTGTATTGTGTCTGTGTTACCTCGGTTGATGTTTCAAAGAGAAAACATTGAAGTTTTCTCGTTTGAAACGTAAGACTTCGTAATCTAACAATTGTAATGCCGCTTCAAAAATGTAACCACAAGAGGAATATTTCGATTCAGTATACTCTGAGAGTATTACACCGAACATTATAATAACTGAAAAAAATCAATGTTGGCATACTGAACTCATTTTCAATACTGAAGTATATGAATCGTAAGATCTATCAATTCACGTGTCGTTGATCTTCAAAACCTGTTTTTGCTGGATTTATAAAGCACCCTCCAATCTAAAACAAATGTTCATTTTGTTTTTGTTTAATATCACAAGTTTCATTTTAAAATATCTCAAAATCTCTATAATCCTACAACGATGATCAAAAACATAATTAGAATAGTATATGTTTTTTATAATTTTAAAATAAATACATAATACTTTTACTCAATATGAAAAAAGATATCACAGTTTAAACCTCAGATTTTCGTCATTTTCCTTTGTGACTGTTTACACTGAAAATCTAAAGTTGATTCTAGTGTGCCAAAATTTCTTAGTTTGCAATGAAATATTAGTTGATGTATGACACTTTAAGGTATTGATTTGTTTCTTTCGAAGTCTCTAGTATGTTTTCGTCCTGTTGTGAAAGTGTTGTCTGAGGGGTTATTTTCGGAACACTTTGTAGGTAGAGCTTCGTCATTCTCGCTTAAGGGAAGTGCTCCTGCCAAACATCCAACTCCTATAAGCAAAATAGAGATTCTCAGATAATTTTAATTTAGTCACGATTGTTGTATCTATAACATCTTAATTTTTTACTTTTAAAATATCACAGGTGATATTTTTTTGCTGTAAGTGTGCTATATTTAAGAAATGAAAGAAAAAATTTCAGGATGTAACTGGATTGTTTGCTAGATGTTTACAGTGTCTTTATTGCTGTACATATATTTTATGTGATTTTAAGACATGAAAAAAAGTTTATAAATTTCAGTTCAATAAAAAAACTAAGTAAAAAAAGTCACTACAAACATCATTTTCTAATACAAAAAATCACAACTGACATATTTATATCATCCTCATTTTCTATTTTTGAAATATTATAGATTGTTTTTTTTTTGCCATTAGTATATTTGATGGAATTTTAAGACATGGAAAAAAGTTGAAAAAAAAATCTTTGTAAAAAAAAATACCCCTCCCTTAAAAAGTTATCATCACCCCATGTCCACCCCATGCATTAATGAGTCCCTTTCTTGTTCATTACGTTACTATGTCCTTTTTCGTTCACAACCAGAAAAAATGTTTTTAAATGGGAGTATGGACCTTGTGACAGTCATAATACGCATTCTACTAATATTCATGTTAATTCTTGGGCTCAATAATAACCCATGGACCGAATACAAAAGTTTAAGAATAATTAGTAGGAAAAGGTTCTTTTTAAACTAACGATTGTATATGATGTCGAAGCACATAAAATTCAGTAAATGCTCTTTTTTAACCATACCCTGATAAGTCTAGGCTCAAAATGTTCCACGGACTGAAATTCAATAGCCCAATAACGGCTAGTAGGTTGTGGTGATTTTAAAACTATACATACAATTTTCTAACTAAAGGGGACTGTTAATGACATTTGATAAAACGAAACTGTATAAGAAACAGTCCCCATCCACCAAGCATACAATGTAAAATATATCACTTACCTCTTGTTTATTGCAATCCTCATCACAATTCCTTTTAATGGACATGTTGATAGATATACCTCGTTTCATCTATTGAATATTAGCTAGACGGTCTTTCTCTTTTATCTGAATATTTGCCTGTGATAATTGATATATGTCTTCTTGTAAGTTGGGATATGCGTCTTGTTGTATTTTGGGATATGTGTCTTGTTGTATGGTGGTATGTGTCTTGTTGAACGCATTAATACAATACTACTTATGTTGCATATACAAACCTGTCCACTCAGTTAGCTTTTTGTGTCAATGCTACTCGCCTGGAGCTACTTTCTTATGTTTGACTAATTTTTTTTTTTTTTAAACAATGAATTAAAGATCTGTTTATTCTTCTGTTTTTTTTTTTTTTTTTACAAAAAGAAACGACACTATGTTTTGATTTTTTTTTTCCACTCTAAACTTATTTAATCCTTCAATTCTTGTACGAATTCTTAGTTCAGCTCCTTAATAAAGTTTAAGGTTTCTTATCTCCCCTAGATTGGGGGTGATTAGAAATTATATAAAAAAACAAATTTTCAACTGAAACTAAGCACTGACATTAAAGCTTAAAACAAACACAAGTTATTCCACATAAATATAAAAGGTCATAGCAATGTTGTTTCAAAATTAAATATTTATCAAAAACAAGCATAGATTAATTTTAAAAAACAAATTTTAGCGAGGGAAGTAAAGAGCGAAGTTGAAACACAAAACGAACGAAAATTATTACTTCACAGCCTATCTAACATATATCAATAAAAGTAATGGAAATAAATCAACTGGTGATATTTCCTTATGTTTTTAGGATTACAGAAAACTAGCGGTTTACTGAAAACACAAAAGCCAAGTATAAGAACAAGAATGTTGATTTAGGAGTCAAAAGTAAATTCGTAGCCTCACAACATTAAACTAATCTATAACGCTTTTCTTTGTCCTACATACAGGAGCTGTGATATCAGTAACTTTCAGTGTACAATTAAAATTATGTTAAAAACTTAAGCATAAAAATAATAAGTTTAAAGTCATTGCACAGCATATATAATAATGGATTGATTTAACAGGTAACATCTTGGCCTCACCTAGTATTACTTGAAATGAAGAATATATCAACCGTAATATGAACTCTAGAAATCCAGTTATTTCTCTCTATAAAACTGAGAATTTTAAGTTGTGATACAAATTCTAAAGCGAGTATGTAGTCCTAATACTAATAAGATTTCTTCACTTCAATCTTGCTTACAAAATAATCATGAAATGTTCTTTCCAGATCCAAAAGGACATTCAATCATTGAATTGTGCTGAATTGATTGCTCATTGTGCAGAAGTTATGACAAATTAAACGAAAAAAAATAAATAAAACAACAATCTAAAAATGCTTTACTTTTATACTGTTAAAAATGTCCTTAAAATCTTTACTTTTACTCTACCGAAACTCCTATATTGTTTTGTGTTTCAAACAGTTCGTGGTAACGAACTGTAAGTAAGGGGCGACCCGGCTCAATGGTAAACGAAACTCTAGAAAACGGTATTTTGATACAAATAGATTCACCAAAAGAATCAGATTTTAATGTTCATATCAAATATATAAGTTTCATCAAGTTTAGTCCTACCCATCAAAAGTTACGCGCCTGAGAAAATTTGGCTGATAATCGAAAAAAGGGGGAAAGACCCCCTAAAATAAATAGAACCTTAATGAAAATCACACTATCATATTCTGTGTATCAGAGAACCCTACTGTAGAGGTTTCAAGCTCCTATCTAGAAAAATGTGAAATTTTGCATTTTTTGCTAGAAGAAAGATCACGGGTGCGTTTTTATTTTTATTTTTGTCCCAGGGGTGATCGTATTGACCCAGTGGTCCTATAATATCGTGGGAGGGCTCATTTGAATGGAAATTAAAAGTTATAGTGCCCTTTTTAAGTGCCCAAAAATGGAGGGCAACTAGGCCCCCTCCCACGCTAATTTTTTTTCTAAAGTCACCCGATCAAAATTTTGAGATAGCCATTTTGTTCAGCATGTTCGACAATATTATAAGTATGTCTTTTAGGATGACTTAATCCCCCGAAGTTCCCAGAGGGAGGGCTGAAAGTTATGAACTTTACCCAATGTTAACATATAGTATTGGTTATTGGGAAGTTTACAGACGTTATCAGGGTATATTTTTCCTGGTAGTGGGGGGGGGGTGAGTGGGTAGGGGGTTATGTGGGAGGATCTTTCCATGAACGAAGTTTTCATGGTGGAAGGAACATTGCCATGAAGGGGACGCCGGACTTCCCAGCATTATTTAAAAAAAAGATCAGAAATTAAATATAAAAAACAAGTTTTTCAACTGCAACAGCAGCAACATCAAAACTTAAAACGAACAGAAAATATTACATTTATGAGTGGGTTCACCCCGTAGTCAATGCCTCGCTCTTTAAGCCAAAGATTTTTTAGTACTTTCATAAGAGCTATTTATTCTAATTAACGGCCTTTGTGATTAAGCGGTCATTTTTAAAGAATTGGAACAAAATTCGAACTTTCGCTTGAAGAGCAAGGTATTAACTAGGGCGCGAACCCCCTAGTATACGTAAACAAGTTTCGAGAAAGCCATTTAACCAAATAAAAGTAAATTAATCTGCAAATTTTGTTTTAATTATTCATGTACGGTGAGCCAAGATCAAAACCTGCATTTTTTTCAAAAACATTCAAAAATTAAATAAAAAAACAAGTTTTTTTAACTGAAAGTAAGGAGCGACATTAAAACTTAAAACGAACAGAAAGTATTCCGTATATGAAACAGGCTGTCCCCTCCTCAAAGCCTCGCTCTTTACGCTAAGGTTTGACTTTCTCACAACTCTGTTTTTTATTTAACAATGAAAATTTTTAGCGTAAAGAGCGAGGCGTTGAGGAGGGGACAGCCTCTTTCATATACGCAATAATTTCTGTTCGTTTTAAGTTTTAATGTCGCTCCTTACTTTCAGTTAAAAAAACTTATTTTTTTTATTTAATTCAATAAAGCGCTAGTTTTCTTTAATCGTATAAACATAGGGAAATATCATGAGTTAATTTGTTTGCATTAGTTTTCTTCATATATGTTGGATAGGTTGGGAAGTAATAATGTTTGTTCGTTTTAAGTTTCAACTTCGCTCTTTACTTTCCGCGGAAAAACTTCGTTTTTTTAATTAATACTACTACTACTAGCATTACTAGCTAGTACTACATAGGTAGTACTACTAGCATTAGTAGTATAAACATACTGCCTTTCGGTCAGTAGAACATCCCTCTAATCAAGTCCTGGAAGTTTCAACTTTATACAATTAGATATTGCTATGACATTGCTGATTTGTCTATTTAACAACCTGCATTTTTACATACTTCTTTGAACTTTCATCTCAATGCTCTTAACCTTACAAGTAGTTGCAATAGAAGTAGTAGTAGTAACTGTAGCAGTAACATCAGTGTTAGCAGCAGTGTGCACATATTGCCTTTTTGTGAGATGATCTTCCCCTTTAAGCGTCCTCTGAAAGTTCCAACTTAATACCCAAATCAATTCCTGAGATACGCTATTTTGACAGTTCCATGCACATATTTTGACAGTTCTCTCCCTCAATATTGTAAGTGAAGTAGTGTGGTAATAGAAGTGGTGGTAGTTGTATTAGTATTGGTAGCATGCAAATATTGCCTTTTTGATCATATCCCTTATCATTTCCTGGATTTCCCAAATTATTATACTCAGTTCTTCCTGTGTTACACCTTTTTGACAATCCGTATACATATAACGTGTTTTTATTTAGTTCAAAACATTCTCTGAAAGGCTCACCGGAATTCCCTTTGTCTTCTTCGAAAATACACTTCAAACATGCATTAACTTCTCAATAACATAAACCATGTGTAAACAATGAAAGAATTGCCTAGCTTACATCCCTTGTCCTGAGGACTGTAGGGAGGGGGGGATGACATCCCAAAAGACATAATTACTGGACCTTTCAACAACGCTGAACAAAATAGATCTCTTAAAATTTCGATCGGATATGTTTTGGGGAATGATAGGCTTGGAGGGGGGGGGGGGCTGATTGCCCTCTATTCATTTTTGACTCTTGAAAAGGGCACTAAAACTTTCAACTTCCTATCACATGAGCTCCATCCAATCTAAAGCTTATACAACCACCCGTTCCATACAAACCTTATATGCCCCGTGGCATAACTTACAGCTCTTGCCCATGGGCTCTGGGGGATTGCCCTTACCCTCAGACTCTGGGGATTCTGTCAACCCCAAAGGCATTATTATATAATCTGTGCACTATTTTTGCACAAATGTATATCTCAAAATTTCTATCGGATACATTTGTGGAAAATATGACGTGGGAGGTGGGCTTCTCAAAGACATCAAAGACATAAAGATCTCAAAGACATAATTTTCAAACCTTTCAACTACCATAAACAAAATGGCTATCTCAAAATTTTGATTGGATGTCTTTTAAGAATTGATTGGCGTGGGGAAGGGCTTGTTGCCCTCCATTGGCTTTTGATTACTAAAACGGGTACTAACCCTTTTCAATGTCTCCAGCACACAACTTTAAACCCTTGCCTTTAGGGCTTTGGGAGGGGAGGGTGTAATCCTCAAAGACATGATTTCCAGATTTTCACCTACGTTGAACAAAACAGCTAACTCAAAATTTTGATTGAATGTTCTTGGGAAAATGGTGGGCGTGGGAGGGGGGTTAGTTGTCTTCCAATTACTTTCTACTATTAAAAAGGACACTAGCCCTTTCAATTTCCAGTCGAATGTGCCCTTTTGAAGTTTCCACGACAACTCCTTAGATACAAAGTGCCTTGGTCTAAGACCAAAAACAAAATAATACATTGTGCCCACATCGCTCTTTACTTAGACACCGCTATTGCACTGTCTATGATTACTATATTAAAGGGTTTTGGCCCTTCTTTCCTTTGATGGGTGAGAAATTAACTGATTAGTTAATTGAATATAATTTGTTTGAAACCTCCAAAGTTCAACATTTTCAAGGATTGAATTTCATGTTGTAGGTCCAGCTCATTTCTATATTAAATGTTTGTATAATTACGAATTATCTGATTCTTGGAGTATTTTAATTTTGACAACTGGTGAATATATCTACTTAAAAAGTATGTATTTTCACCTCCCATATGGGCAACCTAAAGGGTTTTTGGTAAACATGTGTCTTCCCTCCTGAGACTTCTTTTTTGTATATTTGGAAAAAAATTATTATCTATAGTTCCTACCATCGTCAAAATTTCTTTGGGTAGTTTTCTAAAAATATTTTTTTGGTTGACCTCCCACAAAATATTTTGGGGGATTTTCGCTATCTTATCTTACCCTAGCCTGAAGCGTCTTTCCCTTATTTTTTCCACTTTGTAGCCATCTTCATACAATTACTCTACGGATTTGGGCTTTCTTGTTGTGTTTCTTTTCTTTCGTTTTTTTTTGTATTCCAAGACTTTGTGCAACAAAAGAGTAGACTTTTAAAATAACCAAGATAGCTCTATTTATTCCTAAATTTTCTTAAAAGTCTTGTTTATTAAGAAAAAACACTTAAGCAAGAAACACTGTATTTAAAAAAAACACAAATTAACACTTTAAGCGAAAGGAAAGGCAATAAGTACGTTTTCAATCATAGAGAAGAATACTTAATTTGAAGAAACAACGTTTAATATTATAATAACACTCACGTTAATGTTCAAGGACTTCTTTGCGCAAACTTAAAATCCTTCTTACCTTAGTTCACTGGACTTGCTAGAGTCCAGCAACAGTGTCCATGTATGGTAATTTTTGCTTCATTATTGTTAAGCTAAACTGAGATAGATCATTGATTAGGGTAAGATTATAGTGGTTCTTTATTAGTCAACAACCCACAATCAACGCACATTCCCTATATTCATTTCAAGGAAGCTTCGTGGCTCGTCTTAGTACTTTATTAATAATACCTTCAACTACTACTAAAAGCAATTAATTACAGCACAAAGCCAGCTGAGGCCAACAAAGCAGTTTCTTGACAAATTTTGACTCAACGGTTGCTGCCCTTAAGAGAAAATGCCTAGCAACAGGCAGGTTTGAAATTTTTCTCAGAAAGGAATTATGTTAAAGCTTACTAGAAGATTCCAGTGTTGCCAGACACAAAAGTCCCCTAATCCTTTTATCTCTTCCGTTTTGGCACTTTTATAATCTAATCGTAGAATAATTTTTTTCAAATCAGGGATTTTTTCAAAACAAATTTTCAATGGAAAACTGCACCTTCGAAACAGTTTCGCATGGTGTGCTTTTAGCGTATTTTTCCTTTTATTCTGCAGTATCGTTTATCAGACATCTGGTAGCACTGGCGGAGTCATTAAGTATTCTTCATTGGAACGTACGTATCGGAGTTCTGAGGAAATTAGGCACGAATTATTCTTGTCACATTAAAAAAAAATGCCATTAATATTCTGCACTGAAAATATTATGCTTCCAGTAATCTTAAAATCCTTGAATTGAAATGATCTTAACTAATTTGAATTATATTTGGTAACGAATGATTTACTTGGATGAATGTAGAGTCTTTTTAAAATCTTTTAAATGCTCCCATTCTTCATCACTTTTGCCTAAATACTATAATGTTATATCTTATCTTTAACGTTTTTGATGAAATAAGATGCCAAGGTTAAAACTTAAAAAGGACAGACACTTTAATATTTATCAGGAGGAGGACGCCCCTCTGCCCCCATCACTACCCATTTGAATCTTAAGGCTAATATCTAACTGGTGCTTAACTGGAAGAATTTTAGAGTATTTAAAATATAGCCAGTTGGCGATTTAAGATTTAATTTGTTGATTGCCTCTCAAAACGATTGAACTGAAACTTTCATTGGCTAAATTGAATGAAATAAATAAGCACTTCTATCTTTGAGGCACTGTGAAAAATATCAAGATTTTTTTACAAATTGTTCTTGTGCTGGAGAATTTTTCTTGACACATTGGAGGATAAAATAATATCACTTGTTGAGCATTTATGCCAACATCAAGAATCTACAAGGAATACACACCTTATGCTGATAACTTTTTTGGAATACTGTACAAAGTTCTGACAAATTTTTGCTCTTACAAAGAGACGTACGAATAATTCATATTTCTTGTGGGGGAAGGAAGCCTCAAAAAAGGTCTTGGGACCAAAGTCCTGACCCGCCGTGCGTAAGTGTCTGTTCTAAAACAACTCCATTTTTATTTAGTGACCCATCAGTGGGTCGCGATTGCCAGCATTAGTACTGGCAATTCTCAGATTCCGTAGTGACGAGCAGTGAAACTTTTTTGGTCCAATTGAAATGAAAAAAGAAATTTTACATGTGTGACCAATATGAATGAAAGGCTGTTATAATAAGAAACACGACTTAAATATTTTTTTTATTACTTACATAATTACACCAGCAAGTTTTTTTTTTACAAAGTTATTTGAATGGAAAGGATGTATTCGTTTCCGATTTTTCTTCATCACGGTTTCATGTCTCAGGCGAGGGCTTCAGTTCTATAGTCCGGTTACGCAGTAAAAAAGGGACTTACTTTATCAAAATTATAGAACTAAAAAAAGTACATCTTTTTAGTCCTTATAACTTCTATCCTATCTCTAATGGTTATTGAGAAAAATTCAAAATAGTAATATCACAACTGGAAGTGTCTTTTTTGATAGCCTTGGTTAGACAAACTAAAAATAAATATTAACTACCCCCAAACTATTTTTGAAAATTGATGTCAAAAAGTTAAATGACATTCCCTCCCGAATCGTCCCATCTAGATTTATAAAGTGCGTTTTGAAACACTCGAAACTTTTCCTATCGAAATCCAAGCGCACCCTAAGATGAGGGTACTGTCTGAAATTTTCCAAACTATTTTTGAAAATTTACAGTCATATATCACTGCTAAAAAAATAATTTTGACAACTATTTTGGAGAAGAAATGAAAAAGTTTGATTCGTTGAGGTGAATTCTGGCCCATATCAAGACTACTTATCAGCTAGTATAACATTAGAAGCAAGTGAAGAACTCATTGATTAATCAGAAGATCCGTCACTGAAAAATAATTTTAATCGTAAAGAGTCGTCAAAATTCTGGCTCTCAATTGCTGATAACTATCCTTGCCTATTTGATGACACCAAGAAAGTCCTCCTCCTCTTTCCTAACTCATATCTATGTGAGGCTGAATTTTCGGCTATAGTTTACATTAAAACTAAGTAGCGAAATAAATTGTATATATCAAACTCACTGCGATGAAGAGTAACTAAAGTTGAAGTTGATGCTGAAATAGTTGAAATTGATATAGAAAGAGCTAGGCATTTGAAGGAAACTTAATTTTACAACTCTATTTATATATAAGCTACATTAAAATAAGTCAATGAGAAGACTAAGCTATTTTGACAATCTACTTAGCGTGCAATACGTAAAGTCAAAATAAACAGCAGAGAAACAGTAAATAAACGTTTATAAAACAGCGCATCAAAGTAAAATTAAAATTTTTGAGAAAAATAATGGAAACTAAGAAACACGGATAAAGACTGTAGAATTTACAAAAAAAAAATGTATCACGGAAACTGCATTCATGGAGCTTTTTAGTTTTTTGCTATTTTCTTTGAAAGTCTCCTAGTGTAAAGACGAAATTCATCAACACAAAAATTTGAGGTGGTAATAACTGCATGATCTGTGTTCTCCTGGCTAGATCAGTATTTACCCTGTGCATAAGCTTTACAGTATTTTGTAAGTTGTGGAAATTTTTCAGCGATGAATTATAGAAAGTATTTTTTAGTTGATTCTTACACTTTTTATTATTTTCATATAAATCAGTTTCAGCTCCAATTATTGAGGCATGTCAATGATGGAGTATGTTCTTTCTCTGGATGCCCTTCTTCCCTCAATTGTTCCTTTCAATTGCTCGGCTACATTTTCCAGAGAACTCAAATCCCTCTGGGAATTCATTTCCATGTGTTTGTTCAAGTTTTTGTAGAATTTCAAGGCCATGTAACCAAATATTAATAGGGAAGGGAGAACAATTCCAGTCGAAGCGTAAGCAGCATTAATTGAGTACGAATAAAATTGAACCCAACAAAGCAAAACAACTTCAACCATGAACAGAACGATTCCAGTGACAGTAGACAGGACCCAGGCCAGTTGAATGTACGATCTAAATTGAATATACAATTAATGAGGGAATTCAGAGTAAATAACAAACTAGTAAATAATATTTCAAAATGTATTGTAGCTTATTTTTCCCACCTTTAACACCTTTTCTTACCATTTTACAATAGCATTCCCTTCCAGTCCGTATAAAAAATTTCTCTCCATTTCTCCCTCCCTCTCTCTTTCTTTCTTTCTTTCTCTCTCTCTCTATCTCTATCTCTCTCTCTCTATCTCTTTCTCTCTCTCTTTCTATCTACCTCTTCGTTCGACTTTCTTTGCTTCTCTCTCCTTCTTAATATCTCCATCTTTCTCCTTCTATTTTTTAGTATATATTTTCCAGTAATAGACTTCCATTTCAGTTTTAAAGGAACTATTATAGTTGTTTTGTAGACAAATTTGAAATGGACTTGTTTTGGTTGTGGTAAGACTGTAAACCAACTTCAGAAATTAGCATCATAACTTGAAAATTTCTGTTTTACAAACAGAATAACTAAGTTTCTGGAATTAAAAAAAAAATATCTACTGCTTGATGTTTCCAAGTAGGCTAATAATAAATTGTATCTCAACAGTTTTAATCAGTCAAAAAGCTGTTGTCAACAGTCAACAGTCAAGAGAAAGCTCTTGATAAACAGCTTTTGACATTACGGCTAAAGAGACTATTGAGTTGCCTTAACACACAGTCTACTATTTTTGCCGGTTGTGTAATAACTTTTCGGTTACAAAAAAAAAATTCCAAAATTTTCACGAGGTTTTAAAGCCGTGTATTCATGCATATTAAGCTAGAATTTCATGCTTAGACACACTTCTGGCCAGAAAATAGTGTTTAGGCTGCTACAATTCACAAGTAAAATTCCGTGCTTAGTTAAAACTATAATTTTAGATTTAAAATGAATTACAGTCATCATTTCCAACAAGTCAGGACAGCTGAAGCTGGCAAAGATTTCAAAATTGTAATCTGCGTTTGGGCTGCCATTAAGATAATAGATGTTGCCAACTAAACAATATGTTTAAGAAAAAAAAAGCGTTAGGCTACAAGAAAAATAAAAAAATGCGATTTAGGTCAATTGTCAAGGCTTAAGTCAGAAAGAGACGAATTTGACTACCATATCCTTATAAAGAAAGCGCTTTATTGGTGTGACACTGAAAAAATAAATTCATTACCTAAGAATGAATTTTCATCAATTTGGATTATTTTTTTAGGTTTTCAGACAAAAAAAATTCAAAGAAATGGTCAAGTAAGGGAAACTATTTCAGTGGAACACATAGTAGTCTTTATGCTATTTAGATCTTCAACGGTCAGCCGTATAATCAGAAGACATACCTTGCGATTTCAGATGTCTTTGAAACCCTATACCCAAGTCCCTTATTTCAGAAAAAGACTTTGGATTTATTACAAAAAGTTTCTGGGGGAATTACAGTTTATTAAATTGGGTAGCGGTTGACGAGAAGCATGCAAGAGTTGTGTTGGTAGTGGGAGTTTAAAATCTTCGGGAGTAATACGCAGAATTTTTAAATATATATTCAAATTTATCGATATCTTGGCTGGTAAAACACTATTTTGAGCTTAATAAATCAGGCTGTTAATTTTTGGATATCACTCAATAGGTTTTCTGCTCCTTCGCCAGCATGGTTGCTTTTTTGCGCGGAATTTGTGTCTTTAGTAAAGTGTTTAAAGTCTTAGTTTTGCTTTATCTAAAAAACATTACAGTTTACGTATTTGGTAAGTGTCAATAACACCAGTCTAACTCAAATCTCAGGAACAATTTTTATAATCAGAGGCAGTTGGTGTTCAGATACTAACAAAACAGCATATGTTTTTTTCTGTTCCTGAAATCAAAAGACAAGCAATTATATCTCGCTAGTTGTATACAGTCACTAGATTTATTTAAAAGGTGACATATTTTAGACACACTTTGATAACTATTCCCAACTGTTTTTTCACGGCTTTGCATCAAGTTGAAATATCCAAAAAAAATGTTCAGGGGGGGGGGGCTATAAAACTTGGATTATTATGTTTGGGGGAGTAAAAGAAAGAACTAGGGGAGTAAAGGAAAGAAAAGCGTGCGCTACAGTTTTTTTTTTAATCATATTGTTCAACAGGTCCTTTTGTTAGCAGGTATGTAGTAACATTAAGTTCACTTGCAAAGAAATTTTATAGATGCACGTATGCTGCAAAGGCTTGGAAGCTCTATGCTCTGGTATTTAGGCTACAGCTTATGGTTAAATTTCAACTGTTAGGAATGATTATTCAAATTGTTTTACTGAAGGAAAAGTGCATTATAAATCAGTCTGAGTCCCTGAAACAAGACTGTTTTTTACCTATTAATTTGTACTATCCTAACGAATTTTGATTCCATATCTGTCTCTTTCTAAAAATTAAATTAAAAAAACAAGTTTTTTTAACTGAAAGTAAGGAGCGACATTAAAAATTAAAACAAACAGAAATTATTCCGTATATGAAAGGGGCTGTCCCCTCCTCACCTCCTCGCTCTTTACTATAAAGTTTTTTATTGTTTAAAAAAAATAGATTTTTGAGAAAGTAAAAATTAAGCGTAAAGAGCGAGGCGTTGAGGAGGGGACAGCCTCTTTCATATAAGGAATAAGTTATGTTCGTTTTAATTTTTAATGTCGCTCCTTACTTTCAGTTAAAAAAACTTGTTTTTTTTTTTATTTAATGTTTGAACGTTTTTGAATAAATGCAGGTTTTGATCTTGGCTCACAGTACATGAATAATTAAGACAAAATTTTCATATTAATTTACTTTTATTTGGTTAAATGACTTTCTCGAACCTTGTTTCATTTTATTTACGAACGTTCTTGTTAGTAATAAATATACGTAACTTACGAATTAACTTACGTAACGAACTTCTATATTAATATATTTTTAATACGTACATTAGGGGGTTTGCCCCCTAGTCAATACCTTTTTAAGCGAAAGTTTAAATTTTGTTCCAATTCTTTAAAAATGACCGATTAATCACACAGGTCTATAATTATAATAGATATCTCTTATTAAATAACTAAGAAATCTAGGGATTAAAGTGTGAGGTTTTGACTAGGGGGTGAACCCTATCATATATGTAATATTTTATGTTCGTTTAAAGTTTTGATGTTGCTGCTGTTGCAGTTGAAATACTTGTTTTTTATATTTAATTTCTGATCTTTTTTTAAATAATGCTGGGAAGTCCGGCGTCCCCTTCATTGCAATGTCTCTTCCCCCATGAAAACTTCCTTCATGGAAAGATCCTCCTACATAACCCCCGACCCCCCCCCCCACTACCAGGAAAAATCTCCCCTGAAAACGTTGGTACTGTATACTTCCCAATAACCAATACTATAAGTTAACATTGGGTAAAGTTCATAACTTTCAGCCCTCCTCCCGGGAACTTCGGGGGACTAAGTCATCCTAAAAGACATACTTATAATATTTTCGAACATGCTGAAAAAATGGATATCTCAAAATTTTGATCAGGTGACTTTGGGAAAAAAATGAGCGTGGGAGGGGGCCTAGTTGCCCTTCATTTTCTTGGTCACTTAAAAAGGGGAGTAAAACGTTTAATATCCGTTCGAATGAGTCCTCCCGCAATATTCTAGGACCACTGGGTCGATACGATCACCCCTGGGGGAAAAAAATAAATAAACACACACCCGTGATCTTTCTTCAGGCAAAAAATGCAAAATTCCACATTTTTGTAGATAGGAGCTTAAAACCTCTACAGTAGGGTTCTCTGATACGCGGAATATGATGGTGTGATTTTCATTAAGGTTCTATAGCTTTTATGGGGTCGTCCCCCCTTTTTTCGAGAATCAGCCAAATTTTCTCAGGCGCTTAACTTTTGACGGGTAAGATTAACCTTGATGAAACTTGTATATTTGTAATCAGCATTTTTTTCAATTCTTTTGATGTATTATCTATTTGTATCAGACTGCTGTTTTCTAGGGTTTCAATTACCATTGAGCCAGGTCCCAATGACCTACTATATGTAAACATTGCGTAAAGTTCATACCTTTCAGCCCCCCTCCTGGGGGCTTCAAATGATTAGATCACCCCAAAAGACATATTTATAATATTTTCGACCATGTTGAACAAAATGGCTATCTCCAAATTTTGATCGGGTGACTTTGGGAAAAAAATTAGCGTGGGAGGGGGCCTAGTTGCCCTCCATTTTTTCGGTCACTTAAAAAGGGAACTAGAACTTTTAATTTTCGTTCCAATGAGCCCTCCCACGATATTCTAGGACCACTGGGTCGATACGATCACCCCTGGGGAAAAGAAAAAAAAACAAAAAAAAACAAATAAACACGCATCCGTGATCTTTCTTCTGGCAAAAAATGCAAAATTCCACATTTTTCTGAATAGGAGCTTGAAACCTCTACAGTAGGGTTCTCTGATACGCTGAATATGATGGTGTGATTTTCATTAAGGTTCTATAGCTTCTAGGGGGTCTTTCCACCTTTTTTCGAAAATCAGCCAATTTTTCTCAGGCGCCTAGCTGTTGATAGGTAAGATTAAACTCGATGAAACTTATATATTTGAAATCAGAATTAAAATCTGATTCTTTTGATGTATTTATTGGTATCAAAATTCCGTTTTTTAGAGTTTCGGTTACTATTGAGCCGGGTCGCTCCTTACTTACAGTTCGTTCCCACGAACTGTTTGAAAAAGTTTGTATACCATCCCAATCCCCTTACTACTTACTTGGTAATCCAGTGCCCTACCATCTGAGACAAGAATGATCTTTGATTAATCTGAAATAAGCATATGTAAGATATAGTCTTTTATGTTGCACTGTCGTATGTGGAACCACATCTGTGTATGCAATTGAGTTGTTTCTGTTTAAGCAATCCCCCTTTATAGCCTATTTCTAAAAAGAGACTAAACAGTTTTCTAAACCTTTCTGTTCTGGAAATACTACTCAATATTGGCACATTTCGACAGCAGTTCTAGCCCAAAGTTAAGTGAAACCAATCTAAAAAGTAATGACTTCTAAACCGACCTAAGAAGTCTTTGTTGCTAGTGATATTGTATCATCTGGCACAACTCCTATTTATCCAATCGAGTTTATATCTATTCCAGTAACTCTCCTGAAACCCAGCTTTTGGAAGGAGGACAAACCAGTTCTCTACTCCTCTCCTTTCTAAAAATGATAAACAAAAATTTAAACTTTTCAATGACAATGGCACTAGAACTGGGCACTATTACTGCCAATTTACAAAAATAACTCGGAG
The DNA here is from genome assembly GCF_049724085.1 of Artemia sp. Qi Xiang Cuo. NCBI lineage: Eukaryota > Metazoa > Arthropoda > Branchiopoda > Anostraca > Artemiidae > Artemia > Artemia sp. Qi Xiang Cuo. The sequence continues at coordinate 17,104,814 of NC_142799.1, forward strand.
ATTAACCTTCATATGAGTCATTTTTTTCAATTTTCCCATACATAACTTCTATAGGGTGACCCCAGGGAGCGAAGAGGACATATAAGTGCATATCATGCAAAAAAATTGATTGTTCTTGTTTGTCACGTTAGCTGTAAACACCGGTTAAGGGTTTTTGAATATTATAATTCCAATTGAGAAGCTTGAGAGGCTTACGACCCTTTTTCAAAGTTCCCGAAAATTTGTCTTCGCAGTTGTAGATTACGTCTTAGTTCAATTTTGATAAAGAATACTATTTCCAAGTCAGTGATTATTGGGAATTTCTTCTCGGTAAACAATTACCTTATCAACACGTGTTTTAAACTTCTACTACGCATTGACCGGTAATCGTTCTCGAGTAAGTTACAGCTATTACTGCAACCATTATAAAACTTAAGTTCCATGCTACCTCTCAGCTCGACTAAGAAAAAAACAACGCATGAAGAATGGTCAAAGTCACTAATCAAGCTGGTAAAAGAATGCAAGAGCTAACATGTGGCAAAATCAACTCACCGTAGCATTTCGTGTGGAGATTCGTCAACTAAGTCTGCTCGCTTCAATCCAGCAATAGTATCCACGTGCGGTAATATGCAAGTACTTATCATCAGGGCAAGTGTATGCATGACTACAAGGACTGTTGTGCAAGATGCAAAAGCTATATAGAGAGCATCTGGAAGATTATCCTGAAGGTTAATTTCAACCATGGCTACCTAGACAAGGAAATCTTTTTTTTAGTTTGTCTTAGTTCCTTTTCAAGGTCCTAATAGTTTTACTAAAATTTATAGATAAAAGACTAACAACGTGCTAAATAGTCAGTTTAATATTATTTTTGTGTTGAGGAATCAGTTACGAAATGATCTTTTCCTACCATAATATAACCAAAACTTTGCACTTTCTTTGTAATTTTTCACGTTTGGGAAAATTTTGAAATTTATCCTTGCATAAGAATCTCTTTACTTTTGGATGTCAAATAGCATTTTTAAAAGTCTGTTAAGCTAGAAAAAAGAAGAATGAACAAGGTCATCAAAGTGTTAGCTTACACTGTTAGAGATATTCATTCTACGGCTTAAGGTGGAAAAAATGGAGTAGGCCTACAATTTTTTTTTTTTTTTACACTAAAATATTCTCAAAAATTGTAAGAATAACATATTGTGTCCAAAACCACCAAACCGAGATATGACCCAGGATCACATATAAAGGCCAGAATTTTAAGCCAAAAATAAAAATAAATATTTGGCTTTAAGAGGGTTTTTATGGGTCTTTAACTATTCATTCCTGCCTGCTGAGAACAAATATCAGCTTTAAAATTGCTTTGGGATTCAGTTTCATCCAAACTTGTACATCAAAGCCAAATTTTTGGGAAACACTCAAAAATTAACTTTTCCTCGAAGATATCTAAGATTGTCCTTTCTTGTCTCATCTTTCTGCTGAATTATGCAAAATATAGGTAATATCTTCCTTACGGCTCAAATTCACCGTAGCCAAAACTTTTTAGTCAGCCCAAAATTGAGACAGAAGTCCAAAAATGAAATCTTTTTTAGAGTATGAAGCCATGCTAAGAAGACTGACAGAGGTCCAAATACGAAGTGTTGACTGGAATTTATTGAAGATGCTTTATATTGTTGTGATGAAAATTGTCATTAGATGTTTTTTGTTCAAGAACACGTAGGAGCGGAACATTGGTATTACCGACTCTTGATCTCTCGACAAAGGAAGCGTGCAGAAATATACAACTATTTGACGAGAGTCCGGGTGGATACTCTGCGAAAATGACACGATTCATGTCACTATCACTTCCTCCACTTTTACCGTTGATTACATTATGTTTAAAACCAAGAACTTCTCTTAGATTATCGTTGTGAATAAACTTTTCATTGTCGATGGGTGAACTAATGTAGATTTTACCCTCTGCCTTTGAATAATTGAAGTGAAAGGCACCATTTTTACGGATATGAAATTTTTTTGTTGATAGCACGACACAAATCGTTCATAGTCCCAAACTCCTTATATGGTAATGTGGCAAAGGGATATTCAAATGAATCAAATTGCATATTGATCGTTAACGATTGGCCAATCATGGGGTCTAATTTTTCATGTCATGTGTACGATCCTTTCTTAGGACATCATATGGATTTTTAAGAATACAATCTACAAGAGAAACTTCACATCTTCCCTCAAGTTTAACGGCAGGGGAAAGTTTTGTCCAAAAATCGCTCGTTTAATTCAAAGGATCATAAAGAGGATCGAAAACATTGGACATGAATGTTACATAAAAGCCTTGAGACATTACGAACCTTTTCAATAGTTATCCACATAACAAAATCAGTATTGTATCCTTGCCAATAATAAAGCAACTTTCACTTAACCTTATAAGTAAAAGCCTTTAATACCTTTTTAATTAGTTAGATACCAGTATTTCCAACTTTTTTGTAATTCATAAACCGCCAAGAATCTCTTCATCGTTCATATCACGAGGCCGATGCGTTATAGGTTTAGTGTCCAAGACGTTTGATACTTTAAAAAGTTCTGTGGACAATAAGTAATTTCCCTTTTCAAAAATATTTCCTGTGCGACTGATTCGAACAGTATCAGTAACATTAAATTTTTTCTTCCCTGCCTTTTCATTCGAATATTGTGCAAGGAAATGTGTATTGTCACTATGATGAACTTCCTGAGGACTAGCATTGAACAAGGATCGATGAGGTCGATGATTATAAATCAACATAATTTTATCTAAATCATGAATAAATGCAGCCGTATTTCTGAATGTACAATATCTTGAAATTAAAAGTCGAATTGTTCGTATTAAACGTTCAGCCAATGTTGGCTTTATAGGACTATTATTATGATAGAGTATTGTATTATATTTCGATAAAACCTTCTTTAAATATGGATTAACAAATTCACTTCCACGGTCAGTTAGGATTTTTTTTTAGATGAATCTTGTTTAAAGATGGATTCAAGGGCTTTAGGAACTCCATTGCCTCTCTTTGATGTACAATCTGCTAGTAATATATGAAGAGGGTAAAAGGCTTTGGTTTTTCGATAGTGATTACCCCTAGTCCTATGATTTCGATGAGGAGTATAACTGGGCTCCTTTTGTAAATACTCTTTTTCTAGCTTCTTTATAATTCCTGTAACCATAGCAAGTGTAGAGGGAGAACTTAAACTTCCTGGTTCTCAAATATTTTCATAAGAACCTTTCAAAAATTGATCCATTGTGAACGTAATCATCCGCTACCCTTTTGCATACGACCAGGTGAATTAATACCCCTTCGCTTTTGTCTAGCTACCGGTGTCAAATTGCCACTAGGTGTGCTGTCCAAGAAATATTTAAAACCATAATCTTCTACCTTTAATTTGGTTGATGAACTATGTTCCTTTAATTTCTTTAGAATTTGCTTATTTCTAATAAGTTTTATGAAAATCTAACGACTTAAAAAAATTATATAAATGTCCGTCAATGAATTTGACTCTTACGACTAGCAATCAGATCCGACAACGAGTCTATTAAATTGCAAAACTTACCATGGATTATAACTTCATTCTTTTTCTCATCAATTTGTTCATTCTCAGCGAGATACGCCAAAAGTCTTTAACCTTCTTCACGATAGGATTGGGGCAGCATGTCTACAACACTTATTAATGAATATTCTTTTTTTTGTGTTTTCAGAGTTTTAAAACTTTCACCATTTTCAGGAGGTTGATCAATGACATTGACTTTGAGCGGATTTCACGATAAAGTTTATGTTTGTTGACACGACGAAGGGTATTTTGAAGCAAAATTCATTGTTAATAAATTTATCAAGATTATCTTCAAAGTGCTCTTTTGGTGAGAGAGCGAGTTCAATTGGTGTCAGTTTATAGGGTTTAGCCATTTCTAGAGAATAGCGTTTATAAGTCCGGCGATTATCTGTAGTAACAATGATAAGAAATTACCACCCGCTTGAACAAGACGTTTTCTTTTACAATTGCTTTCTTTTTACAAGCTAGAACGCGTATAAATGACCGATGTTGTTTTGTCTGTTGCTTAACACGATCCGACAGTTGAACATTACCTTCCGTTAAATTTAAACAAAGTTCCGGAAAGACATTAATAAATTCCTTGTCAACACCATGCTTGAGTATTGCTTTTCTAAGCCGTGGTTTTGCATTGGCTAACACAGACAATAAATGCTGGTGTACATGTAGCTTCTTCAATGTCATTAATTTAAAAAAACAAAGTTTTTCCGAGGGAAGTAAAGAGCGAAGTTGAAACTTAAAACGGACAAAAATTATTACTTCACAGCCAATTTAATATATGTTAATATAACTAGTATAAATAAACCAACTAATTATGTTTCCCAATGCTTTTAGGATTACTACAAAACTAGCATTTTACTGAAAACACAAAATAATATAGGACTATAGTACAGTAAAAGCAAACCAATTAAGGATGCTTTTTATAGAATGAAAATATTATTAATGGATTTTAGGATCAATTCCTTTTAAGACAAAGCAATAATCCATTTTATGATTTTCTTTATTATTTTACGTTTAATTGGGTATCACTTCAGCCTAAGAATTCAGTTGAACAACTGACTCTCGTTTCGGTTCTGAAAAAAGAATATAATGATTAGTTTGTACACAAGCTTAAATTCGGACTATCTTAAGAGAATCATAACAGTAGACAATCCTTAAAATTTGCGGCTTAATCGAAAATTCGTTCTTGCATAGAGGGAAAATTCGGCTTGAAGGATCTCAGATTGCGCCTTATTTAGTCTCCATTTTGGGGATAACTGAGGCACACTCATTGAAAGCTAATACTTTGTATTACCCACTATTGGTATTATATCTGGTGAGAGCAAAATGCGGCTTGATAAATGAATCCAATGTTTCTGTATGTTGTTCAATTACTTCGCGGTTATTAAAAAATATTTAGGTTTACGCTAATGTTTTTAAGATAGTTTTTACTGTATACTAAAAGTTACTAATATCGAAACTGGTGTAAGACTATGAAAAGCTTTATAGATGCGTTTCGTGTTGTCAGGATACATACTCATTTTGACTCTTAAATCAATAATCCTGTTTTTTATACTTGACTTGTGTTTTCACTAAAGCGCTAGTTTTGTATAATCCTAAAAGCATAGGGAAATATAATTAGTTGGTTTATTTATACTAGTTATATTAACATATATTAAATTGGCTGTGAAGTAATAATTTTTGTCCGTTTTAAGTTTCAACTTCGCTCTTTACTTCCCTCGGAAAAACTTTGTTTTTTTAAATTAATGACATTGAAGAAGCTACATGAACACCAGCATTCATTGTCTGTGTTAGCCAATGCAAAACCGTGATGGCAATGCGAAACCGTGATAGTTTCGTGATGGGACCGGACCGTGAATAATTGTAACATATCCTGCGACCATTCTTCAATTGATTCAGCTGAATCGTCAATAATCAACCACGAGTTTGGCGCAATATTAGTAAACACGTTAAGTCCTTTTATGAATTTGATACTTGAATCAATATTCTTGTTTTATCATAAAATTCTCGCCATATACTCGAGATATACTCGCCATATACTCTAGTACATAGACTTTGTCCGATATGGTGGACATGGTATTTTTGTCGACTCGAACTGTATAGAAGATAATTTAGTTTCAAGAGCGAGTTGCATGGCCATTCGCTCTTTAAAATATAAAAACTATACATTTCGAGTCGAGAAAAATGCCATGTCCACCATATCGGACAAAGTCTATATACCGGAGGGTAGTGTGAAAGTACTACCACATGGCCATTATCTTACTTCAGATCGAGTTGAATTTGCAACTTATAGGAAGTAACTCGGTCTGGAGAAAGCTCTGTATTTGTGGGAGGGGGAGGGGGGCCATCTTTGGGGGGAGGAGGGCCGTCTTTTCCGTCCCCAGCTTGGCACTGTCTTTTTTTCAAGTCATTTATATATATTTATATTTTTTCGTTGCGCAAAGCGGTAACATTAAAGTGTTTTTATTACATATTACACCGCCACCGCGGGTGTCAGCTCGGCCGCCGTTATCGCTGGCCACCACGGGTGCTGGCATGGCCGCCGTGCCCTCGATGTCTATTTAAATATTTATTGTAAATATATATTTTATGTTGTAAATTAAAGAAACCATGTATATTCTATTTCCTCTTGAATATTTTTTCAACACGTTGAGGTTAGGTTTAGTTAATTGCATTTTGGCATTGGAAGAGTATGTATCAATTTAAAACACTATTCAGATCCTTTCTTTGCCGACCGTCCATGTCCGGGAAAACAACACTTTTAACGTTAATAATTCAGAATCGTGATAAAATGTTTTTAGAGAATCCAAAAAATATCTATTATTGCTATAGTATATGGCAAGAATCTTATGCTAAAATAAAGAACATTGATCCAAGCATAAAATTCATACAAGGACTTGACGTGAGGTTTTTTATGTACCCCCCCCCCCCCAAAAAAAAAAATTGAGTAGAAACCCCTCCGAAAAAAAATTCTGGGTGCGGTCTTGGTAAACTGATTAGTTTTCCCCACCAAAGTACCAAGCGGTTTTGGGGCTAGGAATTTTTCTAGTTTCCCTGTGGTACTGGTCGTTTTTGTCTGTTGTCAAGCAAAAATGAGAAAATAATTTTGAAAGTCCAAAACCTGTTAATTGAAAGCCATCCTAAATCATTAGATTCGGCGGTTCTTGATTAGAACAACCAGTTTTTCTGCAACACGAGTCATGCTTTGTACAAAGCAAATGATTCTGTAGCTTCTAAGTCAGAGGTATCTGATGACATTTTTTGTTTTTTGCCAACTTGTTTAGCCATAGAAAGCGCAGACAGGTGTATGTTGCAGGTACAAGGAAAATCTTGAACATATCGATTGAACACTTTTCCTGTCGCACCAATCAGTTTTTCTCTTTAGGTTTCCCATTGCTTGTAAACCAATTTTTTGCATACTTTTTGAAGGCCAATAACATCTTAACTTGATGATTTTAATTTTACTTTAAAAAATAAGTTTCAAAAAAATTTTTATACAATATTATAGCAGCTTACCATTGCAAAACCAGCAAGCAGTGCAGATATGTTGCTAACCGCTTTGAGTTGAGCTCTGCTCGTATGTAACTTCTTCCATGACTGGAATGATGGACTGTAGAAACTGCCTCTTGACTAAAAGAAGTATCTGTTGTCATTACCAAAATAAGAAAAAAAGAAAAGAAAAAAAAATGATACTACTGGCAACATAAAAATACAACATGTCTCCATCTGACAATAAAATTAAATAAATAAAACTTGCTAAGCCTTATGGAATTCTAGTTGTCCTTCTCTAGTCCTTTTCTGGGTGTTCATGTAATTGTACCCCCGTTTAACACAACTTCGTTCAACTAAATCCATTTAACTCAAACCTTTTTCAACTCATACCTTGTTACCTCAGCCCTGTTGGACCCAATCTCTATTCAAGATATTGTTAAAAATGACTTTAAAATCTGGATAAAAATGGAGGAATAAAGTTGTTATTGAAAGAAGATTAATAGGAACAAGCTGCAAAAATAAAGTTTTAGTGGGGAGTTTGGTCCAGTTTTCACCACTTTTGCAAGTTCTTGCTTTGTTAAGTTCCGTAGATATGTAACCCGTATATCAGTATACAATATCAAGTGCCTGGCATTTTTTGTGCTGTCGACACCGGAATTGAGGATTTGCATCAAAGCCGAAGGTTCGATTACAGCCTAATAGAGGCAAAACTATATTATTTGTTTGTCTCTGCGAGTAGATGGGAATGTTATCAGTTTCTTCCGAGTGCGCTTGTTTGCTTGTGCTATATTTATATTTTTATATTATATTATAAATATATTATATAAATATATTATAATATATTATATATATTATATTTTTAAATTTTTAGCTTGTTTGCTGTGCATTATATTTGTGCTTGTGCTCATTATATTATTGTTAAATCTTTACTTCTTTATTTTCTTTACCGGACTCCGCTTAGAGTCTTTGTGCAGAAAACAAAATGTGTAAACTCACATCTGTGATTTTGCAGATCACAGATGTCAAAATAAACATATATGTGCGAAAAACGCTTAGTTCCACTTTTTTTATACAGAAGCTGGAAAATCCCGACAGCAGCGTTATCTGAAATGCTGAAATTAATTATGTGATTTTCGTCAAGATCACTTGATTTTTTTCCTTTTTTCAAAAATTAGGTAATTTTTCTCAGGTTTGTAGCTTTCAACGGGTAGCATTAAACTTAGTGAATTTTATATATTTGGAATTGGATAAATAGTCTTGAAACTATCGATACTTTGGATGTACATATATTAGCTTTCGTCTGAAAGTCGGTTCTACCATTGTCTGAAATACCGTCATGTCGTTCGTTAATGCCACTATAAAACTGATTTTAGCAGCAATATGAATTTGTCGCATTCAGTTTTGAAATGCCGTTGCGTCCATGATAGGATTAATGTCCTATCGGAAACAAACAAAATATTTAGAAGTAAATCATGGTTGCAGCAGTAGCTGCAACCTAATAAAGGACAAACAAGACCCATAATAACCAAAATAAAACCGAAAAACCCTTAAAAATGTGTATGATTGAAACAAAAAGTACGGCATTGGAATTGCTTTGGCCGAAAACCTTATAGAGGAGACTTAATCCCTAGGCCTGAACAACAAGCAAAATCCCTTGACCTGAAAATAAGGAAAATCTCTTTTTTGCATTAGACACATTGATATTAGATATTTGCATTAGAAACATTTTTTTTCCTCCGCTGCTAGCGGAACACTGGAACATCATAGAGAGCTGTTTAATGGCTCATTTTCAAGAAAATTGCTACATCTAGTGCCTTTTGTAATTAAAAAAGGCAATATTTAAAATAAAATTATTGGCAAAAAACTGCATATTCGCATACAAGATGATGAATGATGTCATAATCGTTGGTTCCAAATGGCGTTAAAACTAAAAACTATATGATGACGTTATTTATAATGACGTCAGCATGCTTTTTTGTGAAGAACGAACTCTAGCTTATAGTAAGCAAAATATTAAAATGAAATGGAAATTCCAAAACAACTGAATCACCATATACACGATTGCACGATGATGCAACACCTGTACCTTTTAACAAGATATTATAACTCAAATATCCTTTGAAAAGTTCCTTCCCTGAGGTATTATGTCATATGTGGATGACTCCATTACCTGATTCCCTGCTGTTCGTTCTTCACTTCTCCAACTAAAAAAAATCAAAAGACTTTTTCCTGTATGTAATATATATTATAAACAAAGGAGCTACACGCCCTACACACCACTCGACACACATCATTCCATTGTACAGACAGAGACATCCAAAGATTATACAAAGAGTACTACAAAGACATACTCTACACAGACAAAGATTGTCTTCAGTAAGATGGGCGCTGTCATCCCCCTGAATATATGCTTAACCCAACAGTCCTTGTAAAATTTTGTTTAGATTAAAATGATTTAACCCAGGAATGCATGCATCATAGTTTTGTAAAGAGTGTTCCAATATAATAGTTTTTTTTGGAATTTTTCTTTTGTAAAATTTGCATCTTTTTATTTATCATCAAATGCAAAAAAATTCTTAATATTGAGGATTCCAAAAAAATTATAGACAAAATAGCCAGACTCCCTTTGGTTTATGTTTTACTAGATTCTAAAAAATAAAAAGTCGAAGGCTTTTTCATGAGTGGAATATATAATTTAAAAATTATGTTCAAGCATAAAAATAGGAAGAATTAGTGATGATGAAAGTGAAGAGATCTTAGAAATTCTCGACAAAGCTCAAGTCCCCTAAGTTTGATAAGATAAGATTTATTTTTAAAAATCTGGCAAAGGAACAGCTAGAATCACTTGATCGATCTCAGGACGATCTCAAGTCATCTCAGGACATCGGCAAGCCAACGCAGTCTTCTCTCACGGAAAATTAAGCAAGAAAAACGGGTTTTAGTTTTGATAAAGCAGTGAATAAATAAATTATTCACTTAATTAAACAAACACACTCCGAATATTTTATTCCGAATAATTTATATATTCCGAATAATTTATACATTGTGAGGAGACTAGTGTATCATTACAGACATTCGATTTTGTTCAAACGCCAGGGCATGGAAGTGTTATTTAATATATTTCCATTTATATACTGTGAGGAGACGAGTGTATCATTATAGACATTCAATTTTGTTTATAAGACAGTGCATGGAAGCGTTATTTAATATATTTCCATTTATACATTGTGAGGAGACGAGTGTATCATTATAGACATTCGATTTAGTTTATATGCCAGTGCATGGAATTGTTATTTAATATGTGAGTTTTGATTCCTACTTCTTATTTATTTATATTTCTTTTCTTTTGTTTTTTCTTTCTTTTCGTGTGTTTACTATGTTGTATTTCGATGTAAGTTAAGTTTAAAAAAAGCACATTTTTGTTTCATTTCCTCCCCTTTTTTCCGTTGAGAAAGGCTCCCGGACGTGGGGCCGAAATATTCAGAGTGTGTTTGTTTAATCAAGTGTTCATTTTGTTTTATTTATTCACTGCTTTATCAAAATTAAAACCCGTTTTTCTTGCTTAATTTTAGTAAATAGAAAAGCAATGTGGTCTGAGAAATTATTTGCAGTCTTCTCTGTTTGAGAAAATTGTTACAAAGGAAATCTTGCCACAGTGGAATCTTTTTTCTGCCACTCTGCGCCACAAAACATCAAATTTGACCAAAAGAGGGTCAAAACACCAGGAATTGCAAAGCCCATGATACCTAATTGGTTTTTCATGGTCTGAAGTTCAAAACAGGGGATTTATAGGGATCAGCTTGACTAACCACAATAAATTGGCTTTTTGTGCTATTTTATACTCAGAAACATTGTGCAACGGTCTAACACCCGAAACAGGAGGTTTTGAGTTTCCCGTCTTGACAAAGTGATATTTTAAGCTATTGTATGCCACAAAACATCAAATATTTGCCTTTTGAAGGCAATAGAAAAGTATACATTGCCTTTGGGAAAGTTTAAGTGTTCTAGTAATCTAGTAATTCTAGTAATTCTAGAAAGGAATAAACCACGGCCCATAGTAATCAAAAATTGAACAAAGGCTTTTAAAAAACTGGTGAGAAAAAATTTTCATGTGTAGCTGATTAAGAAAGATAACTTTTATCTGAATTAGTCTTAATAGTAAAATGCTGTTTTGAAAATAAATTTATGAAAGTTTAGAAAAATAGCCTAGGATCAAAGAAAATCATTTATTAAAGGGTCAATTTACATCATAAAACATAAAAGACCTCGAAAAAATGTGACCAATTTCTTTTCATTTCATAAATAGAATTTATCCAAGAGAATGCTGTGAAATGACGTATAATGTATCTTCTTTGAATATATTTTGGTTTAATGTATCTGACCTTTTCCATATGAGCGCAAGAAATTAGAAATATGAGAACAAATGTATGGGAAAAATTACAGGAAAGTGGAGAGATACTTTAGAAAATGTTAAATAATCCGCTAGCATATATCACATAAATTATGAAATTAATAGACCACGAAAATTTGGCATATCATTCCCATGCTAAAAGCATCTGCACTTATTTAGATAAAATGTCAACTTTTGGGTAAAATAATATCCGTCAGATAAGATATAGCAAAATTTGCTTCACAAACAAAAGGTAAAAAGTGAATGCGTAAACATAATTCTAATTTCTTTGAATCCCGTATAACAGTTAAAATTAAAAAAAAATGGAGTTCTTATCATTGTTTTTACGGGATGTTTCAGTACGCCACTCGGAAAAAAAGTAGATAGGAATTTGCCCAGCCCCAGAAAACAAGACCAGGAGTTACTGTTTGATCTGTTCGCACTTCCTCTCAAAACATTGTTGCAGGAATTCTCCGATTCTCTTTTGTTTAAATCTGAACGCTTCTTTCTACTAACCCTGTTCACAAAATAGTGCTGGCTATTGTCTACTAGGCGTGCATAAGAGAATTTTCCGACCATTACTATATTTAAGGGGCCTTTTTTTAAGATAATATTAATAATTTCCCTTGGACTTGGTCTGGTACCGAGACCAATAATACATAATTCCTTTTAACCTCGTGCAATCGAGAACGTGCTCACTATTCACGTATCAGTACATCTGAAGTACCTTTAAGGAGAGATACTTATTTTTTTGGGGGGGGGATTTAAGTCAAGACCATGGATTCAACTACCAAGTTAGACCCTAGTCAGATTGACATAACTCATTATTTGAAAAGAGCAAGTAAATTAATTCATTTCTTTTATTTTTCTATTCAATTTATTAGTTTATCCATCTTACCCTCCTATGATAACCACCTAGACCCGTTAAAAAAACGACAAAAAAGAATTAAAAGTAAGAAAATTAAAAAATGAATCGTATAGGATATTCAAAATCATGTACTCTAGCTGTATTTTGGAATATTGATAGAATTTTCCTGATTCCCTCCTTGTCTTTATTATTTTTATTTTTCTTACTTTTTCTCTGGCTGATCAATTTCACAAGGGGGAAATTTTCCTTATAAAAACTGTTGGGGGGGGGGGGTATTTTACGGGGAGTATTTTCCACGATGAAGGAGCTTTTCAGAGAAAATTTTCAACGGGGGATTTTTTTCAACAGTTGGAGATTTTTGTTGGAGGAAGGATTGTCTGAGGAGGGAATTAGCTGGACACAGTTTATAGCGCCCATTATTCATATACTAGTTTGTTTAGTATATGGTAGTTTGTTTTATCGTTTATCGCTTTCGTTTATCGATGCTGTTGAAGGCAAAAGAGCGACTCACACTGTGTGAGTGCAAATGGTGTGTTTTGCACATAGTGTGTTTTGATTTAGTTCAACAACTCCCCCTTTAAATTTCCTGAAAGTTTCATCTTACAGCCCTTAAACTCAGTAGTAGTAGTAGCCCTAGCAGTAGTAATAGCAGTTGTAGCAGAATGGGCATAGTGGATTTTCGTTAGCTGAACATCCCTCAAATGCCCTAAAAGTTTCAACTTAATAATCTAAGCCTTTTGGTTAGTTCAACAGCCCCCTCAAAGTACCCTGGAAGTGCCAATTTACTACTCTAAGGTATTCCTAGATATTGGTTATACTTTATTTTGGCAACCCGAATACACAGAGCGTGTATCGATTTAGTTTAATATCCCCCTGAACATTTCCAGAAAGTTTAACTTTAATACCCTTTCATTTAGTAGAAGTAGTAGACCAGCAGTAGAAGTAGTATTATCAAGCACATAGTTGCTTTTGGTTTAGTCATAGTAACAATAATAGAAGTAGCAGTTGCAGTAGTAATGGCAATTGTTGTAGTAGTAGTATGCAAATAGTGCCTTTTTGTTAGTTCAACATTCCTTAACATGCCCTAAAAGTTTCAATTGAACACTCTTGGCCCTTTGGTTAGTTCAACATACCCCTCAAAATATCCTGAAAGTGCCAACTTAATACTCTAAGCTGTTCCTAGATATTGGTAGTACTTTCTTTTGGCAACCCAATACACAGAGCGTATGTCAATTTAGTTTAATATCTCCCTGAACATTTCCTGAAAATATAACTTTAATACCCTTTCCTTTAGTAGAAGTAGTAGACCAGCAGTAGAAGTAGTATTAGCATGCGCCTAGTTTCTTTTGGTTTAGTCATAGTAACAGTAATAGTAGTAGCAGTTGTAGCAACAATAGTAATAGCAGTTGTTCAACAGCAGTAGCAGTAATGGCAATTGTTGTAGTAGTAGCATGCAAATACTGCCCTTTTGTTAGTTCGACATTCCTTAACATGCCCTGAAAGTTTCAATAGAACACTCTTGGCCTTTTGGTTAGTTCAACATCCCCCTCAAAATACCCTGAAAGTGCCAACTTAATACTCTAAGCTCTTCCTACATATTGGTGGTACTTTCTTTTGGCTACCCGAATACACAGAGGGTATGTCGATTTAGTTTAATACCCCCCTGAACATTTCCAGAAAATTAATTTTTAATAACAAAGTTATTCCGAGGGAAGTAAAGAGCGAAGTTGAAACTTAAAACGAACAAAAATTATTACTTTACAGATTATCTAACATATATTAGTAATATTACCACAAACAGGCCAATTAATTACATTCCCCTATGCTTTTACGAATATACAAAACTAGCGCTTTACTGAAAACACAAAATAATATAGGAGTTTTGGTACAGTATAAGCAAACCAATTAAGGTCACTATCTATAGAATCAAAATATTATAAATCCCTTTTAGGATCAATTCCTTTTAAGATAAAGCAACAATCCATTTTAGGATTTAACTTTTTTTACGTCTAATTTGGTATCACTTCTGCACAATGGCTCAGTTCAATGACTGGCTCTCGTTTTGGTTCTGAAAAGGACAATCGGTCATGATTAGTTTATGTGCAAGTTCGAAGTAAGGCCATCTTGATAGTATTAGGACTATAGACTAGCTTTAGAATTTGTATCATAGCTTGAAATTCACTCTTGTATAGACAGAGAGAACACCTACGCTTGTAGGTGTTAAAATACTCCTGAAGTTGAGTGCGAGGAACAGACAACCCCCGAACAGGAAGTTAAACGTGGAGAAACTGAAAATCCAAACAGTGAAAGAAGACTTTTGCCTGAAGTTACAGAACCAGTTCGCAAGCCTAACCAACTGTGATGAAGACCTAACCAACTGTGATGAAAAGGAATAAACCACGGCCCATAGTAATCAAAAATTGAACAAAGGCTTTTAAAAAACTGGTGAGAAAAAATTTTCATGTGTAGCTGATTAAGAAAGATAACTTTTATCTGAATTAGTCTTAATAGTAAAATGCTGTTTTGAAAATAAATTTATGAAAGTTTAGAAAAATAGCCTAGGATCAAAGAAAATCATTTATTAAAGGGTCAATTTACATCATAAAACATAAAAGACCTCGAAAAAATGTGACCAATTTCTTTTCATTTCATAAATAGAATTTATCCAAGAGAATGCTGTGAAATGACGTATAATGTATCTTCTTTGAATATATTTTGGTTTAATGTATCTGACCTTTTCCATATGAGCGCAAGAAATTAGAAATATGAGAACAAATGTATGGGAAAAATTACAGGAAAGTGGAGAGATACTTTAGAAAATGTTAAATAATCCGCTTGCATATATCACATAAATTATGAAATTAATAGACCACGAAAATTTGGCATATCATTCCCATGCTAAAAGCATCTGCACTTATTTAGATAAAATGTCAACTTTTGGGTAAAATAATATCCGTCAGATAAGATATAGCAAAATTTGCTTCACAAACAAAAGGTAAAAAGTGAATGCGTAAACATAATTCTAATTTCTTTGAATCCCGTATAACAGTTAAAATTAAAAAAAAATGGAGTTCTTATCATTGTTTTTACGGGATGTTTCAGTACGCCACTCGGAAAAAAAGTAGATAGGAATTTGCCCAGCCCCAGAAAACAAGACCAGGAGTTACTGTTTGATCTGTTCGCACTTCCTCTCAAAACATTGTTGCAGGAATTCTCCGATTCTCTTTTGTTTAAATCTGAACGCTTCTTTCTACTAACCCTGTTCACAAAATAGTGCTGGCTATTGTCTACTAGGCGTGCATAAGAGAATTTTCCGACCATTACTATATTTAAGGGGCCTTTTTTTAAGATAATATTAATAATTTCCCTTGGACTTGGTCTGGTACCGAGACCAATAATACATAATTCCTTTTAACCTCGTGCAATCGAGAACGTGCTCACTATTCACGTATCAGTACATCTGAAGTACCTTTAAGGAGAGATACTTATTTTTTTGGGGGGGGGGGATTTAAGTCAATACCATGGATTCAACTACCAAGTTAGACCCTAGTCAGATTGACATAACTCATTATTTGAAAAGAGCAAGTAAATTAATTCATTTCTTTTATTTTTCTATTCAATTTATTAGTTTATCCATCTTACCCTCCTATGATAACCACCTAGACCCGTTAAAAAAACGACAAAAAAGAATTAAAAGTAAGAAAATTAAAAAATGAATCGTATAGGATATTCAAAATCATGTACTCTAGCTGTATTTTGGAATATTGATAGAATTTTCCTGATTCCCTCCTTGTCTTTATTATTTTTATTTTTCTTACTTTTTCTCTGGCTGATCAATTTCACAAGGGGGAAATTTTCCTTATAAAAACTGTTGGGGGGGGGGGGTATTTTACGGGGAGTATTTTCCACGATGAAGGAGCTTTTCAGAGAAAATTTTCAACGGGGGATTTTTTTCAACAGTTGGAGATTTTTGTTGGAGGAAGGATTGTCTGAGGAGGGAATTAGCTGGACACAGTTTATAGCGCCCATTATTCATATACTAGTTTGTTTAGTATATGGTAGTTTGTTTTATCGTTTATCGCTTTCGTTTATCGATGCTGTTGAAGGCAAAAGAGCGACTCACACTGTGTGAGTGCAAATGGTGTGTTTTGCACATAGTGTGTTTTGATTTAGTTCAACAACTCCCCTTTAAATTTCCTGAAAGTTTCATCTTACAGCCCTTAAACTCAGTAGTAGTAGTAGCCCTAGCAGTAGTAATAGCAGTTGTAGCAGAATGGGCATAGTGGATTTTCGTTAGCTGAACATCCCTCAAATGCCCTAAAAGTTTCAACTTAATAATCTAAGCCTTTTGGTTAGTTCAACAGCCCCCTCAAAGTACCCTGGAAGTGCCAATTTACTACTCTAAGGTATTCCTAGATATTGGTTATACTTTATTTTGGCAACCCGAATACACAGAGCGTGTATCGATTTAGTTTAATATCCCCCTGAACATTTCCAGAAAGTTTAACTTTAATACCCTTTCATTTAGTAGAAGTAGTAGACCAGCAGTAGAAGTAGTATTATCAAGCACATAGTTGCTTTTGGTTTAGTCATAGTAACAATA
The DNA here is from genome assembly GCF_049724085.1 of Artemia sp. Qi Xiang Cuo. Lineage (NCBI taxonomy): Eukaryota > Metazoa > Arthropoda > Branchiopoda > Anostraca > Artemiidae > Artemia > Artemia sp. Qi Xiang Cuo. The sequence continues at coordinate 17,121,707 of NC_142799.1, forward strand.
ATAGAAGTAGCAGTTGCAGTAGTAATGGCAATTGTTGTAGTAGTAGTATGCAAATAGTGCCTTTTTGTTAGTTCAACATTCCTTAACATGCCCTAAAAGTTTCAATTGAACACTCTTGGCCCTTTGGTTAGTTCAACATACCCCTCAAAATATCCTGAAAGTGCCAACTTAATACTCTAAGCTGTTCCTAGATATTGGTAGTACTTTCTTTTGGCAACCCAATACACAGAGCGTATGTCAATTTAGTTTAATATCTCCCTGAACATTTCCTGAAAATATAACTTTAATACCCTTTCCTTTAGTAGAAGTAGTAGACCAGCAGTAGAAGTAGTATTAGCATGCGCCTAGTTTCTTTTGGTTTAGTCATAGTAACAGTAATAGTAGTAGCAGTTGTAGCAACAATAGTAATAGCAGTTGTTCAACAGCAGTAGCAGTAATGGCAATTGTTGTAGTAGTAGCATGCAAATACTGCCCTTTTGTTAGTTCGACATTCCTTAACATGCCCTGAAAGTTTCAATAGAACACTCTTGGCCTTTTGGTTAGTTCAACATCCCCCTCAAAATACCCTGAAAGTGCCAACTTAATACTCTAAGCTCTTCCTACATATTGGTGGTACTTTCTTTTGGCTACCCGAATACACAGAGGGTATGTCGATTTAGTTTAATACCCCCCTGAACATTTCCAGAAAATTAATTTTTAATAACAAAGTTATTCCGAGGGAAGTAAAGAGCGAAGTTGAAACTTAAAACGAACAAAAATTATTACTTCACAGCCTATCTAACATATATTAGTAATAGTACCACAAGTAGGCCAATTAATTACATCCTCCTATGCTTTTACGAATATGCGAAACCAGCGCTTTAATGAAAACACAAAATAATATAGGAGTTTTCGTACATTAAAAGCAAACCAATTAAGGTCACTATCTATAGAATCAAAATATTATAAATCCCTTTTAGGATCAATTCCTTTTAAGATAAAGCAACAATCCATTTTAGGATTTAACTTTTTTTACGTCTAATTTGGTATCACTTCTGCACAATGGCTCAGTTCAATGACTGGCTCTCGTTTTGGTTCTGAAAAGGACAATCGGTCATGATTAGTTTATGTGCAAGTTCGAAGTAAGGCCATCTTGATAGTATTAGGACTATAGACTAGCTTTAGAATTTGTATCATAGCTTGAAATTCACTCTTGTATAGACAGAGAGAACACCTACGCTTGTAGGTGTTAAAATACTCCTGAAGTTGAGTGCGAGGAACAGACAACGCCCGAAAAGGAAGTTACACGTGGAGAAACTGAAAATCCAAACAGTGAAAGAAGACTTTTGCCTGAAGTTACAAAACCAATTCGCAAGCCTAACCAACTGTGATGAAGACCTTACCACCCGATGGAAATAATTCCGGAACACCACTGAAAAGGTGGCCGCTGAAGTTATCGGCTATGCCCCTGCAAAGACAAGGAAGAATTATGTCTCAGAGAAAGCTATAAAGCTAATCTAGGCTAGGTGACAGGCATCGAACGCATCAATAGCAGTAAAAAAGTCGCTACCTAAACAGGTTAAAACAAGCTTACTTCAAGACCGCCAACAATTTTCGGATGAGGTTGCTTTAGAGGTGAAAAAAGCAGCCAGAAATAATGACACGAGAAGTCTGAATAGAATCCTCAAAGAAATAACTAGAATAAAGTCACCTACCGCTGGTCCCTTAAAAGACACTCAAGGAAGTGTGATCCCTGACCTACAAGGTAAACTTGATCACTGGAAGAATCACTTTAAAGACCTGCTTAATCCAAATACAGATGGGCAAGATCCAACGCTGATGCTACCACCAACAGCTGAGAGACCACCATATGAAATCGACATGGCACCACCTTCAGCTTCACTGATGCTAAACACGATCTAACGGCTAAAAAACAATGAGTCTCCTGGAGAAGATGGTCTGCCTCCCGAGGTTTACAAGGCGTCGACATACGTTGTAACGGAGTAACTAGAAACACTTTTTAGTCTGATACGGGAGAAGAAGACCTTCCCGTCTGATTGAAAGGTGTCAATAATAGTCCCAGTATTTAAAAAGGGGGACAAATGCGACAGCCGCAACTACCGAAAGGATATCACTTATGGATATGGCTACCAAAGTATTTGTGATGATTTTGCTTAAAAGGTTTGAGGAAGAAAGGGATGCGCGGACACGTGAAAATCAATGCAGATTTCGAAGAGGGAGAGAGTGCACTGACCAGGTCTTCCCTCTTCGCCTTATTCCTCAACAGTGCGAACGCTACAAACTCCCCATAATTAACATGTTCCTTGATTTTGTGGCTGCTTTCAACTCTGTAACTCGTGAAAACCTTTGGTGAATCATGTTGGAAGATGGTATGCCAGTTGAATTCATAGAGCTGTTGAAGGCCTACTGAGAGCATTGCAAATCGTAAGAGTGCCGGGAGAAGAAACTGAGCCCTTCAATGTTGAAAGTCTTGTAAAACAGGGGTGCATATTTTCCCCTGTTTTGTTTAACTACTGTATACACTGGATTCTAGAGAGTGCACTCTCGAGTTTTGATGGTGTTGTTATGGTATTGGGCATTAACGTGTCCAACCTGGACTACGCGGATAACATCAACGCTCTTGCTGCTGATCAAGCAACTGATGTTAAATGAAATAGCCTATTTCTCTCAGCTACTGGGTATGAAAATCAACACGGCCAAAATTAAAGTCATGGACCTAAACATAGAGCCGGATTATCAGCTTGTGCTTTACGGACAAGAATTGGAAAAAGTCGGCAGCTTCACCTATCTTGGCTCAATAATAGACTTTCGTGGAGGCTGTGACCTTGACGTACAGAACAGAATCAACAAAGCCCAAGCCACCTTCACACAACTCCGCTGCCATTTGTGGATTCGGCGGGAGATCAGCATGAAGACAAAAATTTTTGTTCTATAAATCGGCTGTTAGATCTATTCTCTTCTATGCAGTAAAAAATTGGCCACTGAAGGCGCTTCATATCCATGATTTGGAAGTCTTTAACCACCGCTGTTTACGAAAAATCCTGAGGATTCGATAATCCGACAGAATCTCAAATGTTGATGTGCGCCACCGCTGCTGTAACATCGAACCCGCCGCCATGTTGTCAAGCAGAGAAGAATTTGTTGGCTTGGTCATATCCTTAGAAGACCCGATGACCGCATCATAAAGAAATTGTTTCTAGCTACCACCGTTGAAAGATTGGTGAAGGCGATATGGCGGTTAATTTAAGAATTGGTGGACAACTGCCAAAAATGACCCCGACCCCATTGCCAGATTTCAAAAGTTTGGCAGAAAATGGGAGAGCTGCTGGCTCCGGTTTGCTGAAGAGCTGGCACAAGATCGCGACAAATGGGAGTCAATCATACGTAGTCTTCTAGATGCCAGGTGAGGCGTCCGCGTCTGGTCCCGCAACAAGTACAAGTAAGTAAGTAAAGTAATTACTTTAACAACATTCTTCATCCATAAAAATTCAACAATAACTATTTGTGGATTACCGAAGATACCAACACCTTCAAAGAAAAGCTGTAACTTCTTAAGCTGTTTGGTGCCATAAGTTTTTAGCTTATATTTTGCTGATTTTACAACCACGTTTTATTTTTTTTAATTTGGCGTCTGCTACTATCGGAGGTCCTGTCCATTAAAAATTGGATTCCCAATTGCGATTAAGTTTAAAGATATAAAGGGTTGTTTAATTTTCCCATTAACCGAATCGAACAATACAATTTTAGTTTCACTGTCCTTGGTATTTCAAATTTAGTAGTTAGACCTTTCCTTAAATTGTTCTTGAATAATTGGGAGTAAAAATTGGTACAACACGTCACTTCAAACTACACTCAAAAACAAGAATGAAGAACAAATAAATATGTGGTTAAATGATATGCCAAAGCGACAACAAGGAAATATGCGGTTGAAAAATCAGCGATAGTGAGAATTATAAGCAATCGCGAGAAAAATAGTATCAGAAAGTCTCAAAAATGGAGTGAAAACAAAGAATTGCGCTGTTAGTAGACAAGTGATAGCATAACCAGAACGAGTCAAAAGTAAAAATGAAGAAGAGAGAAATATTACGTTAGAAGAACAACACCATCACCAACACAAGAACATCACCATCACAAACTTTAACGCAAAACCAAGTGCAAACTTTCAAAGATGCCATAAGCAATGCAACTATTTATTATAAGTCATTGGGACCATTCATGGTTTTATGTGTTCCCTGGGGAGCCCTCCATTTTCCCGAGGAAAAAGTAGCAAACAAGGCTGACTCATTTGGAGGTTTTGAAATCGACTACATTGTTTTGAAACCGGCTACATAGTTTTTTCTTCTTAACTGGGATATTGACATTTCTGGCCACTAAAACCATCTAAAAAGGCCGAAAATTTAAGGAAGGATTTGTATCTTTAACAAGGTGGTTGTATCAAATCTATAGTGACGCCATGACATCCAGAATAGGCTCATATTGTCTACGGTTACAAGATAAGGGACAATGAGAATCAATATAGACAATCCTGTCGCGTAACCATTATGGGGCTTGGTCTTGAAATCGGCTACACGGTTTTTTTTTCCCTTAAAACTGGCAAATTGACATAATTGGCCACAAAAACGATCTAATTCGATCTAAAAACGATCTATATATATATATATATATATATATATATATATATATATATATATATATATATATATATATATATATATATATATATATATATATATATATATATATATATATATATATATATATATATATATATATATATATATATATATATATATATATATATATATATATATATATATATATATATATATATATATATATATATATATATATATATATATATATATATATATATATATATATATATATATATATATATATATATATATATAAATGTAAAATTACATTGGATCTTTTAACTTTTGCCTCGGCTTGTCTTTAGTCATTATGAAAGACATCGCCGAACCTTTGTTTCTTTCAATTGTTCAGGTGGTAGGACAAAAACTTCCTTTTGTTCCAATGATTTATCTAGTCCAAGTTTTTGATTATCAAAGGTATGGAAGGCATCTACGACCACCTTTGTTTCTTTTAATTGTTCAGGTGGTGGAACAAACAGTTCTTCTTTTGCCTTGGCTTGTTTTTTGTTATTATAAAAGACGTATCACCGAACCTTTTATTTCTTTTGATTGGTCAGGTCGTGCGACAAAAACTTCTTTTTCTTTCAACGATTTATCCAGTCCATATCTTTGATTTTCCGAAGTATGGTAGATGTTGATGACTTTATCCATGTCAAAATCCAAAACTCAATCATCATCGCTATCATTTTCAATTTGCTTGGTTTGTTACACCTCGGCTTATTTTTCGTCATTATGAAATAGGTATCGTCGAACCTTTTTTTTAACAAAGGTATGGGGCACGCGGCAAACTTTTAAATATAGATTCTCACCGTCGCTTTTGTTCTTAACGCAGACAATTTGAGCCTTTTCTCCATGTCATGATGTCCAAATGGACCTTAAATTAGAGGTGGTGCCTTTGTAAAATTACATGTTTTTTTAATGGACATTTAAATTTTGCCTCGGCTTGTCTTTTTTCATAATGAAAGACATATCGCCGATCCTATGTTTGTTTTAATTGTTCAGGTGGTGGGACAAAATTCAGGTAGTTGTTCAGGTGGAACTTCTTTTTTTTCCAAACGATTTATATAGTCCAGGTTTTTCATTTTACAATGTATGGAAGGCATTGACGACCGCCTTTGTTTCTTTTAATTGTTCAGACGGTGGGAGAAAAACTTCTTCTTTCACCTTGGCTTGTCTTTTGTCATTATGAAAGACATATCGCCGAACCTTTGTTTCTTTTAACTGTTCATGTGATGGGACAAAAACTTCTATTTCATCCCACGATTTATCCAGTCCATATTTTTGATTTTCAAAGGTACGGTAGATATTGATGACCTTGTCCCTGTCAAAATCCAAAACCCATTTATCATCGCTATTCATTTTTGAATCCCCCACTTGTTCGGTGTCGTATATCTTCTAACCACGTGTGTCTTTGCCCTTCATTTTCGTTTTTAACATGCGCTAATTGTCGTTTTCGCATATCTTCGAACCGCCCGTGTCTTTGCTCTTCAACGTAATTTTTTACACCTTTTTAGATTTTGATTACTGCAGACAATTTAGCAATGGTCTTTTTAATAGCTGTCCGTATTGGTGTTGTCGCAATTGATGGTCCAGGTTATCAAATTTCACATCTTATCACGTTTGATAGTTCAGTTTTTGGTTCCAAAGAATCATCATTTATACTATCTGCAACTTCAAATTTTCGTTTTTTTGGCCTTTCAACAGACATTATATTATTTAAATAATTGTTGCGTTGGAAACTCCTGTCTTATTTATGTTACGCATAACATCATACAAGAAAATACTTATATGATGTCAAATATGATGTCATAAGAAATGCTTATATGATGTAATAACATAGTATATGACGTCATTTGCAAAAATAAGGCTCTTAACGATTTTCTCAGACTTCTGACCTATCTAGATCATTTTTTTAAAACAAGAATATTCCAAGATACCAATTTTCCCGAAAAAATATGGAGCCGTTTTCGAGAAACAGAATAAATACATACATAAATATATTCACAATTATTGCTCACATATAAAGATAGTATATGTGAGAAATACGACAGAATAAAAACCAGTAAGCGTACAGTTTTCAATGTAAGCAGTTATACAATGCCTCTAGAAAGACTAAAAAAAACGACAATTTGCAATTGTTGCAAATGATAGTTCTAAGGAACCACCCGAATTATCAAACATGATAAGACCAAGAGAACAGCCTGAACAAGTTAAATTCACAATGGGTGAAGATAAACAGCCTGGACCATCAGAAGAGACGAGACCAATATAGGCAACTAAAGCTAATGGTACTGACAATTTGTCTGAAATAATCAAAATCCAAAATGAAGAACAAGGAAAAATGGGGCTAGTAGATAAGTGACAGCTAAAACCAAAACTTGTAAAAGTGGAAAATGAAGAGCAAAGACAATTCCGGTTAGAATACATGCGAAAACTAGAATTAGAGTGTGTCACAAATGAGAATTAGTTATTTAATTGAAACTAGAGAAATATCTGAAACAACAAAAAAAAGAACAGCCGGTGCTTTCATGAGCTTTTTACTTGAAGTGGGTGGACGTGTAATGTTCCAAAGATATATTTTTGCTGCTAAATATTATTAAGATTGATCGGTACCACAAAGTTTATTGAACTCGAATCCTTCAGCGCAGAAGGACGGTCCTTTCTACACTCTACTATGGTAACTTATTATAAAAATATACCATTCAGTTTGTGGTGTCTAAGACGTGATAATATGTATATAAGGCAGCATCAAAATTCAAGATTATATGATCATATTAAAACTCTAGAAGTCGAGGGTTCGTACATAGAACTAAGTGATTATTCAGTTGAAGTGTTAAGAAGACTCGATTGTGATAGTCAAGGCGTCATCGATAGCTACAAAAATAAAGGGTTTATGCAGAAAAAAACATAAACTTATTTTTTGAAACCCTTCACAAGATGGCTATCATCAGGGATGAATATCAGGATTGCAGCGGTAGCTAGCAATGTAGTAAGAGACGATCACGTCCCATGCTAGGAAATACAATAGACCGTAAATCCTAAACATAGTGTCAGATCAAAAAAGAAGTGCGCTACTAGAACTGCCTTGTCTGAAATCCTTCTAATGGAAAATTAGAGATCCTTGGATAATTCCCAGGAACAACAAGGTAAATTCATTGGCTTGAAAAAAGAGTGGTTACACCCACGATTTTTTTCATCAAATACATCTTTTCATCGATTTATCTTGGTTGCAGCGGTAGCTAGCAACCTAGTAAGAGACGATCACGTCCATTACTAAGAAATAAATAGCCCATAACTCCGAAAAATAGAGTCAGATCGAAACAAAAACTATACAATTAGGATCACCTTGTCCGAAACCCCTACGTAGTTTATAGTAAAGAACGAACACTGGCCCATAGTAATTACTATATTAGAGCTCAAAGTCATGGTTGTAGCAGTAGCTTTAATCTACTAAGTGGTGAATCAGGGCTGCAGCAGTAGCTTGCAACCTAGTAAGGGGCGATCATATCCCATATTGAAAAATACATTAGCCCATAACTCCCTAAAATAGTGTCGGATCAAAACAAGAAGTTCACTATTAGAACTACTTAGTTCAGAACCTTTATATAGAAAACTTATAGTCCCTTGGTTTGAACAACTAGGAAAATGCATTGGCTTGAAAAACAAGCAAAGGGGCTGAAACCACGATATTTTTCACTGAAGGCTTGTTTTTCTTTTTTTCTTTCTGTGCAGCCACTGGGGCACTGGAACATCATAAAGACTGGTTTAATACTATAGTAAAGAGCTTTCTCTTTCCCGCAGTCCTTTATAAAGAACAAATTCTAGCCCATAGTAACTGTAAAATTAAACTTAAATAAAGTTTTGGGCAAAAACGTAATTATCCTATGCATGATTATGTAATAAACTTATATTACGACATTCGGGTTGCAGAGGTAGCGAGTAACCTAGTAAGAGACGATCGTGTCCCATAGTAAAAATTTATATAGCCCATAAATCCTAAAAATAGAGTCGGATCAAAACACAACATACACCATTAGAATTGCCTTGTCCAAAACCCAAAAAATGGAAACTCACAGCTCCTTGGCTTGAACAACGAGTCAAATATATTGGCTTGAAAAATAAGGAGAATGGCTGCAAGCACTTTTCCAATTGCGTACATCCAGGTTGCAGCGGTAGCTAGCAACCTAGTAAGAGACGATCACGTCCCATAGTAAAAAATACAGTAGCCTATAACTCCTAAAAATAGAGTCAGATCAAAACACAAACACACTATTTGAATTGCCTTGTCCAAAACCCCTATACAGGAGACCCAGAGATCCCTGGCTTGAATAACGAGAAAAATCCATTGGCTTTGAAAACCAGGAAAGTGGCTGCAAGTATAATACTCTGCATCGAAGATATTTTTTTTTTCCTTTTTTTTTCACGACAACTAGCGGGGTTCTAAAACATCATAGGGGGCTGTTTTAGAGCTCATTTTAAAGAAAATTGCTGCATCAAGTGCTTTTTGTAATTATAAGAAAAATGTTTTTAATATGAAATCATTTTTTACAAAAACTGCATTTTAGTTTTCAGTAAGTTTTCATTACTGAAAACTTTAGTTGAAGTAAGTTTTCATGGGAATACTTGGGAACACTTAAATTACTAGTATCTAATTATTTCTGTTTTTTGATCACTAGAACTGGAGATCTGCCAAAAGAATCAAATTCCCTTTCTAGGTTATGAAACACACGACATGAGTTATGCATTGATTGTAGTTTAATGATGAATTTATTAAATAAATTATCATACAATACACAAAATTAATTATGATATTGTGTATGTGAAATTAATTATTCCTTCTGGTAATTCTTAAGCAGAAGAACGGAAAGAGTGGAACGCTGCCAATTAAGTCACAGTTACTAATATGCACACTTAAATATTTAATCAGTGGAGTCAATCAAATATGACATCATGCTCTAGAAAAGATACACATATTACATCATCTTGTGTATATGGAATTTTTTTTGTCAAGAGTTGCATTATATTTTCTATTTCATTTTTTGAGCCCTTAAATTTCTCTCTATGTTTTAGAGTTTCCCGTTACCAATGACAAAAAAAAAACGGAACAAAATAAGACACATCAGGCTAGAGTTAGTTCTTTACTATAGTTCGTAAAAATTGATTTTATTATAAAAACATTTTTTGTTGCAAAAGGCACTAGATGTAGCTATTTGCTTTAAAATGAACCATTAAAAAGGTCTTTATGATCTTCCAATGACCCCCTAGCTGTAGAGAAAAACAAAACGGACAAAAGATGCCTCCGATGTAGATTATTGGGGTTTCAGCCACTTTTCTTGTTTTTCAAGCCTATATATTTTCCTTGTTGTTCAAGCCAAGGGGCAGTGATTTGTCCTTTTTAGGGGTTTCGGACAAGGTGGTTCTAATAGTGTACTTTTTGTTTTGATCTGACAGTATTGTTAGGTGTTACAGGTAAATTTATTTCTTAGTATGGGCCTTGATCGTCTCTTACTAGGTTGCTAGCTACCGCTAAGACTCTCATTTCGATCTGAAACTATTTTTAGGAGTCTGACACTAGTTTCTTTTTACTATGAGAAGTGATAGTCCCTTACTTGTTTGCTAAACATGCTAGCTACCAATGTAACCCTGGTTATATATAATTAAAAACAAGATAAAGCATACAGCTTTTACTGACTTGTATCCGGGTTGCAGCGCTAACGTCCAACCTAGTAAGAGACTATCAAGTCCAATACTAAGAAATACAATAGCCCATAGCCCCTAAAAATAGAGTCAGATCAAAACAAGAAGTACACTATTAGAACCATCTTGTCCAAAAACCCTATATAGGAAACTTACCGCCCCTTGGCTTGAATAACGAGGAAAATCTATTTGCTTGAAGAACAAGAAAATAGTAGTAAGAAATGAACTTCAGAGAATCGGGCTGCTAACTAAACTTATTCTGAGCAATGTTATATATATAGCTACCGCTGCAACCCTGATTTCGATCCGACACTATTTTTAGGAGTTATGGGCTATTTCCTTTTTTACTATAGGATGTGATCCTCTCTTACTAGGTTGCTAGCTACTGCTGCAGTCCGGATGGTATCTACTGATGCAACCCTGATTGTATTTCTTAGCATGGGACGTGATCGTCTCTTACTAGGTTTCTAGCTACTGCTGCAACCTTGATGCTAGCTACCACTTCAACTTTGATTGTACTTCTTAGTAGGGAACGTGATCGTCTCTCAATAGGTTGCTAGCTACTGCTGTAACCCTAATTATATATAATTACCAACATGTTTCAGCTCTCCTAGGTTTCAGCTATCTTAGCCATGATAACCAAGAAACTTACAAAATCTCCATTTATAGTTAACTATATCGATCCTTTATATAATTTTATTATAATAGTAATGTTAAAAATGAAATCCTATTTTTATCTTCGTAAACAAGAAGATGTTAATAACATTTTCTACTACAGTGCTGTAAAAAACTTAAGAATTTTATCCCATTATAAAAATTATTGTTGTTAATTATGAAAGGTTTTTAAATACATCAACCTCCTTTGAAATGAGCCATTGAACAGCTCTTTGTGATGTTCCATTTCCCCGCTAGCTGCAAAGAAAAATAAACACAGATAGAAAAAGTATGCCGTCGATGAATAATATCGTGGCTGTGGTCACTTTTCTGGGTTTTCAAGCCAATTTTTTTTACTCGTTGCTTAAGCTAAGGAGATATTAGTTTCCTGTATAGGGTTTTTGGACAAGGCGATTCTAATTGTGTACTTTGAGTTTGATGAGACTATATTTTTAGGGGTTATGGGCTATTTTACTTTTTACAACGTGACGTTATCGTCTCTTACTAGGTTAATAGCTATCGCTGCAGCCCGGATGTACGCAATTGGAGATGCAGAGCAGGCCTTCTGCGTATGTTCTAATAATTAAACATGTTTAAAAAATATTTTGATCAGTAAAATTAGAAGCAGTCATACAGCGATAACATTAGCAGCTGATTTAATAGTTGCAGATGTAGCTTGGTTAATTTTAGTCCATTACTGGTAGCATTTTGTTCTTTGAAGAAGTTGAAGTAGTCATCAATTGAAAATTTTATTACCAAAAGTAAGTATGCTGCAAGCCGGAAAAAATTATTTTTTAAGACGAAAAAATATTCGAATTTGCCGTCCAATGCTATCTTAATTATTTGGACAAAGAGAAGAAGAACAGCTGCTGCTTCGTGTTGTTTTATTATCGTTCCTGTTTCAATTTGAGGCTACTTTTCGCGTGTGGGATATACACAGGGTTGCCAACTTCTTGGTCCATGTATGTGTTCCCTAAGCCTTAAAAAATGTGTAATTTTTAGCAAAAATGTGGCCATCTCTAAATCTCAAAAACTACAAGTTATTTTTACTAATTGTATTACTGACCAAAAGATACTTATTAAACCTTCTTCAAAGTGGCGAGTTAACATCAAATATAAATCAAAATAAAAAAAAATCCATATAAAACATTCCTACATAAGCAGTAGCCCCTCACTGCGCTTAGGCACACACGTAGCCATTATTATTATTATTATTATTATTATTATTTATTGAAAACCCATCAATCAAAAAACATGACAAGATGGAGTAAAGAGAAAAGAAAAGAAAAAGAAAAAAAACAAACAAAACAAAAGCTAACGAACAGGAAATCAATGACACAGACAAACAACAAAACAGAACACTGTTGAATTAGAGCACTATTGAATTAAAACATGGTACCAATCATTCTGTGAATTCAATTTTCGGTTATGCTTGGCAATTAATTTAAGGATTGCAAGATTAGGATCCGCAAGTTTAAATTTTCTGATTAAATGAGAATGTCAATGCCAAGGATTAAGTTGAAGCAAATACTTAGCAAGCCGAAAGAAAATGGACTGCACTTTCAGACAATCAGTTCTAGTAAACAGCAATAGTAGGTGGTTCAATCGAGGTTTTGCTGAAACAATTGATGCATAAGAAGCAGATATACGTCGTGTGAGATGGTCTAGGAGCAGAGATCGGGTGTGGCGTAGTGACGAGCCAATGGGAAGAGCTAGATAAACGAGGTGGTCAACGACTCTAACCATGGTATCACCAAGCGCTATAAGGGACGGGGCTCACCTTTCGAGTTAAAAAGCACTATTTCAGACTTTTCAGGATTGAAACCAAAACCAAGTTTAAGATGCTCCTGTTTAAGTGTGAAAAAGATGTCATTCATTCTTTGGAGGGTGTGGCTGAGATTCAAAACATCATCTGCCAGACACACTAGAAACAGATTTAGAGAAGATAGAATCAAAGGGGCACTGGTCTTGATGGGGCACTGGTCTTGAGCATCCAAAACACAATCATTGAAAAGATTGGGAGATGATACTGTTCCTTGACGTGCTCCTTTCAAGTCTGGAATGAATTTCCCAGGGGGCAACAGGGGCATATTTTTATCCGGAGTTAGTTTTAAACGAACACAAAGTCGAGAGTACATATCTTGAAGACAGTGAGTCACCAAGAAATTTAGTCGACGTTTGGCCGCTTTGAGGAGTATAACTGGGTGGATGAGGGAATCAAAGGCGCGTCTGATATCATGACTAGCGAGAACTAGACATTCTCCTGAGGATTTGGGATCAATTCGTGCATTAGCTACAACTGTGAGAGCATCAGTACAACCTATTCCTCGCTTGAACCCAAACTGGTGAGGTGGGGTGCAACACGTCTTTTCATATTCAGGTTGGAAAAGAAGCTCGAAGACCTTGCAAAAGGAGGTCGCCACGGTAATAGGTCGAAATGATGAATATTCTAGATTCGCTTTTCCTTTTTTGGAAAATGGGATAAGGTCTCCAATGCAGAAAGAAGGGGGTATAATTCGCTGTGTAAAAATCATCTGCATTTGGCCTTTCTTCCTTTAATGGTCTAAGACGGCGAAGAAGTTTAACGGCTATTCCCTCAAGAAGCAGCTGTAGTTAATTTTCTAAGAGATTCAGTTGTCTGTTACATAATAGAGTGTTTTCTTCAAGACGGAGGTGCATGTTAGGTAATAGGGATATTTACTTCAGGATTTCTTTGCTTTTTACCTAATAGGACTTGTTAGAGCTCAGAGCCCAGTCAAATCAAGATACAGACTTAGACATTACACCATAGTTACGTCAAACGTTTAAAAACCCTACGAGGGCCAGTGAAAAGCCTTCAGGGAAAACCGCCGTTAAACTTTTCAGTCGTTTTAAAGCATTAAGGAAAGAAAAGAGTAGTGGCTATGTGTTTGCCTAAAAGCAGTGAAGGGATACTGCTTACAAAGTGACTTGGTTTGAAAGCGTGAAACTCATATAAAAACGTAATTCCATTGCTGATTTCCCCTGATCGTACACCGTTGTTGTCTCCTGAAAAGTTACCTAATACTACTTTAGTCAAGTTTACCTGAAATTTGGTTTCGTACCCACGGAATCGAACTGAAAATAGAAGAGATTCTGTTTCATTGAGATAACTGTTCGTCGCTTTTTGATTGACATTTAGTAATTGTCTCCGTGCACTGTAATTATGTTTTCTGCCTAGTAATCTTGTTCTAGCAGAAGGCAGTAAGGTAATCCGACTCCCCTTTGTAATTCCATTCTCTTTGAGTGAGCCTTCTTTCAGTTGAGAATCAGTAAACGATAAGACAAATTTTTCTTTGGGAATTTGTAGATACATTGAAATAGCATTTATTTTAAATGATCTATGGTATCATATCTGTATTGCGGACTTTTACTTCTAAATAATTTCCAATGACTGGAAAAATATCAATACTAAAAGTCTAAGGCACTAAAGTAATCTGAGATCCCTCTGGTAGATCATCCTCACTGGTGAGTTGTCCGTCTCTGTGTAACAGAGTAAAATTTTCTTTGGGAATCTTTATATATTTTGATAAGGCACTTTATAGACATTCTATGGTGCTTGACTTGAAGCCTTCGGCTTTCAAATTATTCTCAGTTACTGGACAAATTGTAAGGCTGAGATCACTCAGCAGTAAGATACTCTGAAATCCCATAAATTTGAATGAATTCCTTGCCATTTTATTTGGACAGCTTTCAAATAGATGCTGAGATTCTGCAAAATTACTCATTATATATTCTTTCGTAAGCTTTTCTCAAATTACAAACCTCAATTGTTTACGGTCTTGCAAAATCTCGCAAATGCTACTGTCATAAAAGTCAACAGAAAAATAATAGACAGATTCGATTAATGCTAAACTGCAATAATTGTGCATTTTCATTCTGCTGCAGAAAAATAAAACTTGATTATAAATGTTAAAGAAACTATCACAAATACTGCAACTTTAATTATGCATCATAATCTAGCTAAAGACTAAGGGAAGTAATGCCAGGCTTCCCATAGCAAAGGCCAATACAAAGTGGACCCTTTTAAAAATCAATGTTTAATATTATCAAATCCACGAAATCACGTATCGAGTAGCTAAAACCTAACAAAATACAAAACTAATTTTAAAATTTTCATGTATTTCTCAAGTTTGAATTTAAAAAATCAATATTATTGGACACCATAAATATTTTTCCAACTTTAGAGATTCTGAACTGACAACTAAAATAAAACAAAATGCTTTAGAAAAATAGAACAATGCTATAGAGATATGAACTTTATGGGTTAAGCCAAAAAAAATTTTGTTCCAGGAGACAAAATACAAAACTAATTTTAAATTTCTTAGGTATTTTTCTGGTTTGATTCAAAAGTTTGTATTATTGGTTAGACAGCATAAATAGTTTTGCAGTTTACATAATAAGTTTAGCAAATCTGAACTGAAAACTAAAACAAAAAAATGAATTTTTCTTTGGAAATATAGGACAACGCTGTAGAGATACGTACTTTATGGGTTAAGGGTCTTTTCGAAATGTACCTCTGAGAGATAAGTACTTATGGGTCTTGTCGAAAGATAAGAGTGTATAAATAATGCATTTACTTATTACGTCATTTATGGTTATAACATGTACGACTATAACGTCATTCATCAAGCTTGTACAAGAAAATGCAGTTTTTTTTTAAAATTAATTAAAACTGTTTTATTTTTTATTACAAAAGACACTAGATTTATCAATTTCCTTTAAAATGAGCCATTATAAAGCTCTCTATGATTTTCCAGTGCCCAGCAAGCTGAGGAGAAAACAACGAAAAAATAAACCTGCTGTCGATACGGAATATCGTGGTTGCACCCACTTTTCTTGACTTTCAAGCCAATATATTTTCCTTGCTTTTGAAGCCAAGGGACAGTTAGTTTTGTATATAGGGGTATTGAAAAATGTGGTTCTAATAGTGTACTTCGTTTTTGATCTGACTCACCCAGTATGTGCCATGATTTGTTCTTTACTAGGTTCCGGTCATCTCTATATAACCATGATACCGATGAAACCTACATAATCCCCATTTATAATTAACCTGACCGATTCGTTATATAATTTTTTTAGTACGTTAGCCATTTTATTATCATGTCTTATAGGTAATATATTTATCATAAGTCTCAAATAGTACTAAGCATACCTGCTTGTCACGAGGGCGATTGGGGTTTGATTCTCCGTTGGAGGGAATTTTTAATATATTGACTTGAAATATAACTGTACAAGCCTACACTATAGTTAAGTGACCTATACCAGTTCGTATAGGAGTTAGAAGTGAAAGCAAAACTTGTGCACGTTTATCTTTCGACAAGGCAATTTTATTTTAGTTCTCAGTTCAGGATCGCTTAAGTTATTATGTAAACTGTAAACATATTTATGGTGTCTGAGCAATAATTTTAATTTTTTAATTAAAACAAGAAAAATACCAGAACATTTTTAAATTAGTTTCACTTATCTGGGTTGCAGTGGTAGCTAGCAACCTCGTAAGAGAAAATCACGTCCAATGTTAAGAAATATAAAATTTTACATTAAAGAACGAAATTTAGTCCACGGTAACTTAAGTAATATAAGGAATCATTATATAGATGATGAATTTTCCTCAAGAAATCATCATAAGTATAAGTTTCCCATACCGAGAATCGAACTCAGGCTAACTAGGTGAGAACCAGCTATGCTAACCACTAGACCATACAGAATATATTAAAATATCTGATTAAGAAACTTTATGTTGAAGGTTTATATTAAAATGCGATCATTAGAAGTTATAATAAAGCTAGAACTCTTGCAGTTCTATCTTTATTATAACTTCTAATGATCGGTTTTTAATATAATTCCAATGATCTTCTTTTAATGTAACTTCACTATAATCAGTTATAACCTATGAAACTAGAAAAGGCCCCACTATAATCAGTTATATCCTATGAAACTAGCAAAGGCCCCATTTTATAATGAATTGCATCGGTACTTTATGAATTTATGATGAACATGTCGGTCCTTTAGGTAAACTTTACTAACCTATAATATAGTTAAGTGGCCGATAAAATTTAGTATAGGCAAGAGGTCGTTCTTTATTATAATTCTAATCAAGAATGAAAGAATTTTCAGTTTTGACTTTCCTTATATACTAATTATGACGTCACTCTATTCACGTCATAGCTCTAATATAAAACTATGATGACGTTCATTATTTATCTAGTAGGGTTTCAGACAAGGTATTTCTAAGGATGTACTTTTGTTTTGATCTGACTCTATTTTTAGGAGTTTTGGGTTTTTATATTTCTTATCATTGGACTGATCGTCTATTACTAGTTTGCTAGCTACTGCTGCAACCCAAATTCACATATATATTTATTTATGAGAGGCAGCCTGGCCGAGTGGTCCAAGGCACTGGTGTTAGCCACCAGTCTCTTCAGAGGCGTGGGTTCAATTCTTACCGCTGGTATACGATTATGTTTGAAAGACTGCAGTGTGAAAAGACATCAAAATGCAGTTTTTGGTGGAAAAATTTATTCTATTTTAGAAATAATTTATTTTATTTAATATATATTTTTAAAAAAATTAATTTCATTTAAAATGAACAATTTAAAAACCCTATACGATTTTCAAGTGCCAATATATATCTGGATACAAAAAAAGAAAAAAAAAAGAAAAAAAGAAAAAAAATATCCCGTTTAGGCAGAATGTTGTAGAAGCTGCCACATTTCTTGATTTTCAAGCCAATATATTTCCCTTGCTGTTCAAGCCAAGGGACAGAAATTTTACTATGCAGGGGTTTCGGACAAGGCGGTTCTAATGGTGTACTTTTTGTTTTGATCTGACTCTTTTTTTAAGAACTATGGGTTTTTATATTTCTTAACATTGGACGTGATCGTCTCTTACTAGGTTGCTAGCTACCGCTGCAACCCGGATATGTAACTACCCATGGAACCACCATATATCAGTTACTATGGGCGAGACATCGTTCTTTACTGTAATATTAAAAAGGGCACTAGCCATTTCAATTTCCAATCGAATGAGCCTTTTTTGAAGTTTCTACGACAACGCTTTCTATAAAAAACTTATATGCCCCCAGGGCTTAACTTAAAGCCCTTGCCCTGAGGGTTGTGGGGGAGTGTCCTCCTCAAAAACATATTTTCTAGCTGGAAATCAACTACAACCATTTCACAACTTACAACCCTTGCTCTGAGGGCTGTGGGGGGAGGGGTTGTCATTCTTAAAGACCTAATTTCCAAAAATTTCAACAACGCTGAACAAAATAGCTATCTCAAAATTCTGATTGGATGTGTTTGGAGAAATAGTGGGATTGGAAGGGGTGTCGCTTTCGACTATTAAAAAGGGCACTGGCAATTTCAATAGCCAATCGAATGAGCATTTTTTGAAGTTTCTACGACAACGCCTTCTATAAAAAAAAACTTATATGCCCCCAGGGCATAACTTAAAACCCTTGCCCTGAGGGTTTTGAGGGAGTGTCCACCTCAAAAATATATTTTTTCTATCTGGAAATCAACTACGCTGAACAAAATGGCTATCTCATAATTTTGATTGGATGTGTTTGGAGGAATGATGGAGATGGAGGGGGGGGGGC
The DNA here is from genome assembly GCF_049724085.1 of Artemia sp. Qi Xiang Cuo. Taxonomy (NCBI): domain Eukaryota; kingdom Metazoa; phylum Arthropoda; class Branchiopoda; order Anostraca; family Artemiidae; genus Artemia; species Artemia sp. Qi Xiang Cuo. The sequence continues at coordinate 17,140,328 of NC_142799.1, forward strand.
TAGTTGCCTTCCAATCACTTTCGACTATTAAAAAGGGTACTAGACCTTTGAATTTCCAATCGAATGAGCCTGTTTTGAAGTTTCTACGCCAACACCTTCTATAAAAACCTTATATAACCCCAGGGCATAACTTAAAACCCTTGCCCTTAGGGTTTTGGAGGATTGTCCTCCTCAAAAACATATTTTCTATCTGGAAATCAACCATGCGGAAGAAAATGGCCATCTCAAAATTTTGATTGGGTGTGTTTGGGGGAATGATGGGCGTGGGGGGGGGGGGGCTAGTTGGCCTGCAATCACTTTTGACTATTAAAAAGGGCACAAGCCACTCCAATTTCCAATCGAATGAGCCCTTTTCAAAGTTTCTACGACAACTCCTTCGATACAAAGTGCCCGGGTATGGAGAAAAAAAACACATTGTGCCCACATCGTTCTTTATTTAGGCTGCGCTAGCGCGTTGCCTATGATTGATTGGATGTGATTGATTCGAGAAAAGATGGGCGTGAGAGGAGGTTTAGTTTCCTTTAAATCACTTTCGACTATTAAAAAGGGCACTAGCCCTTTTAATTTCCAATCAAATGAGTCTGTTTTTAAGTTTTTACGACAACGCCTTCTACCTTATATGCCCCCAGGGCATAACTTAAACCCCTTGCCCTGAGGATTGTGGGGGAGTATCCTCCTAAAAAACATACTTTTTATCTGGACATCAATTCTATGGAATAACATGACTTGCTAAAATTTTGCTTGGAGACGCGTGTGAGACTTATGTATTTGAGAGGGGGGTTACTCGTCCTCACCATACTTTTGACTATTAACAAGAGCGCTATCCCTGTGACGGTCCGGTTGACTGAGCTCTTTTACAAGTTTCCGCGATAAGGATATATGAGGAAACCTTATTTAACCCCAGGGCATATGATAACCCTTGCCCTGAAGACTGTGGGAGAAGTATCCTGCTCAAAGGTATGGCTTCTTTGATCTTTGAACTGCATGGAACAAAATGGCTATCTCAAAATCTTTATTGGATGTGTTTGGGAAAATTGTGGGCATGGATGGGGTGTTAGTTGCTTTCCAATCACTTTCGACTATTAAAAAGGGCACTAGCCATTTCAATTTCCAATCAAATAAGCCCTTTTTGAAGTTTCTACGACAAAGCCTTATATAAAAACCTTGTATTCCCCCAGGGCATAACTTACAACCCTTGCCCTGAGGGCTGTGTGAGGGGGGGGGGGGCTTGTCATCCTCAAATACCTAGTTTCCAAAACTTAAAACTACGTTGAATAAATGGGCTATCTCAAAGTTTTGATTAGATGTGTTTGGGGAAAAGGTGGACGTGAGAGGTGGGTTAGTTGCCCTCTAATAATTTTCGACTGTTAAAAAGGGCACTAGCCCTTTGAATTTTCAATCGAATGAGCCTTTTTTAAAGTTTCTACGACAAAGCCTTCTGTAAGAAACCTTATATGCCCCCAGGGCATAACTTACAACCCTTGCCCTAAGGGTTGCCCCAAGGGGGACTGTCCTCAAAAACATAATTTCTATCTGGACATCAACTACATTGAACAAAATGGCAATCTCAAAATTTTGATTGGATGTGTTTTGGGAAATGGTGGGCGTGGAAGGGGTGTTAGTCAACTTCTAATCACTTTCGACTATTAAAAAAGGCACAAGCAACTCGAATTTCTAATTGAATGAGCACTTTTCGAAGTTTCTACGACAACTTCTTCGATACGAAGTGCCCTGCTCTAAAGGAAAATAATTAATAAATAATACATTGTACCAACATCGTTCTTATATGCCCCCAGGGCATAACTTAAAATCCTTACCCTGAATATTGTGGGGGAGTGTCCTCCTCTTTACTTAGTCCCCGTTTCTTGTCTCGTTCTCGAGTGTCCCCGTTCTTTACTTAGGCAGCGCGATCACGCTGCCTATGATTTATGCAACAACTTTCTATATAAACCTTATATCGCCCCAGGGTATAAATTACAACCCTTGCACTGAGAGCTTTGAGGGGGATATCATCCTAAAAGACTTAATTTCCAGAACGTTCAACTACCTTGAACAAAATGAATATCTCAAAATTTTTATTGGATGTGTTCCGGAAATGGTTGGCGTGAGAGGGGTGTTAGTCGCTATCCATTCACTTTCAACTATTAAAAAAGGCACTAACCCTTTCAATTTCCAATTGAGTGAGCTCTTTTGAAGTTTCTACGACAGCGCTTTGAATAAAACTTTATATGCCCCAGGGCGTAACTTACAACCCTTGCACTGAGGGCTCTGAGGGGATTATCATCCTAAAAGACCTAATTTCCAGAACTTTCAACTACGTTGAATAAAATGAATATTTAAACATTTTAATTAGATGTGTTTGGGAAAATCGTGGGCGTGAGAGGGGTGATAGTCGCTATCCAATCACTTTCAACTATTAAAAAAGGCACTAGCCCTTTCAATTTCCAATTGAATGAGCCCTTTTGAAGTTTCTACGACAACGCTTTCAATAAAAACTTTATATGCCCCCAGGGCATAACTTATAACCCTTACCCTGAGGGTTGTGGGGGGAGGGATTTTCATCCTTAAAAACCTAATTTCCAAAACTTTCAACTAAGTTGAATAAAATGGCTATCTCAAAATTTTATTGGATCTGTTTGGGGACACGGTGGGCGTGAGAGGGGGATTAGTTGCCGTCAAATCACTTTCGACTATTAAAAAGGTTACTAGCCCTTTGAATTTCAAATTGAATGAGCCCTTTTTTAAGTTTCTAAGACAAAGATTTCAATAAAACCTTATATGCCCCAAGGGCATAACTTATAATCCTTGTCCTGAGGGTTGTGGGGGAGTTTCTTCCTCAAAAATATGTTTTCTATCTGGAAATCAACTACGCTGAACAAAATGGCTATCTCAAAATTTTTATTGTATGTATTTGGGGGAATGATGGGTGTGGGAGGGGCTAGTTGCCCTCCATTCACTTTCGACTATTGAAAAGGGCTCTAGCTCTTTGAATTTCCAATCGAATGAGCTTTTTTTGAAGTTTCTACGACAATGCCTTCTTTAAAGACCTTATATGACCCCAGGGCATAACTTAAAACCCTTGCCCTGAGGGCTATGGGGGAGTGTCCTCCTCAAAAACATATTTTCTATCAGGAAATCAACTACGCTGAACAAAATGGCTGTCTCAAAATTTTGATTGGAGGTGTTTGTGGAAATGATTGGCGTTGGGGGGGGGGGGGCTAGTTGCCGTCTATTCACTTTCGACTATTGAAAAGGGTTCTAGCCCTTTGAATTTCCGATCCAATTAGCATTTTTTGAAGTTTCTACGACAACACCTTCTATAAAAACTTTATATGCCCCCAGGGCATAACTTAAAACCCTTGCCCAGAGGGTTGTTGGGGAGTGTCCATTTCAAAAACATATTCTATCTGGAAATCAACTACGTTGAACAAAATGGCTATCTCAAAATTTTTATTGGATGTGTTTGGGGGAATGATGGGCGGGGGGGGGGAGGATAGTTGCCCTTCAATCACTTTCGACTATTAAAAAGAGTACTAGCCCTTTGAATTTCCAATAGAATGAGCCTCAATTGAAGTTTCTACAAAAATGCCTTCTATAAAAACCTTATATGCCCCCAGGGCATAACTTAAAACCCTTGCCCTGAGGGTTCTTGGGGAGTGTCCTCCTCAAAAATATATTTTCTATGTGGAAATCAACTACGCTGAACAAAATAGCTAACTCAAAATTTTGATTGGATGTGTTTGGGGGAATGATGGTCGTTGGGGGAGGGGGTAGTTGCCCTCCAATCACTTTCAAGTTTTAAAAAGGGCACTAGCCACTCCAATTTCCAATCGAATGAGCCCTTTTAGAAGCTTCTACGACAACTCCTTCGATACAAAGTGCCCTGCTCTAAAGGAAAAAATTAATAAATAATACATTGTGCCAACATCGTTCTTATATGCCCCCAGGGCATAAATTAAAACCCTATCCCTGAGGAATGTGGGGGAGTGTCCTCTTCTTTACTTAGTCCCCGTTTCTCGTCTCGTTCTCGAGTGTCGCCGTTCTTTACTTAGGCAGTTCGATCACGCTGCCTATGATTTATGCAACAACTTTCTACATAAACCTTATATGCCCCCAGGGCATAACTTACAACCCTTGCACTGAGGGCTCTGAGGGGGTTATCATCCTAAAAGACCTAATTTCCAGAACGTTTTACTACGTTGAACAAAATGGATATCTCATAATCTTGATTGGATGTGTTTTGGAAAATGGTTGGCGTGAGAGGGGCGTTAGTCGCTGTCCATTCACTTTCAACTACTAAAAAAGGCACTAGCCCTTTCAATTTCCAATTGAATGAGCTCTTTTGAAGTTTCTACAACAGTGCTTTCAATAAAAACTTTGTATACCCCGGGGCATAACTTACAACCCTTGCACTGAGGGCTCTGAGGGGGTTATCATCACAAAAGACTTAATTTCCAGAACGTTCAACAACGTTGAACAAAATGGATATCTCAAAATTTTAATTCGATGTGTTTGGGAAAATGGTGGGCTAGAGAGGTATTAGTCGCTATCACATCACTTTCAACTATTAAAAAAGAAACTAGCCCTTTCAATTTCCAATTGAACGAGCCCTTTTGAAGTTTTTACGACAACGCTTTCAATAAAAACTTTATATTCCCCCAGGCCATAACTCACGACCCTTGCACCGAGGGCCGTGGGGGGAGCGGTTGTCATCCTTAAAGACCTTATTTCCAAAACTTTCAACTACGTTGAGCTAAATGGCTTCTAAAAATTTTGAATAGATGTATTTTAGGAAAAGGTGGGCGTGAGAGGGGGTTTAGTTGCCCTCAAATCACTTTCGACTATTAAAAAGGGTACTAGCCCTTTGAATTTCAAATCGAATGAGCCATTTTTCATGTCATTCAAAGAGATGTAAAAAAAAGTTGAAAAAAAATTGGGGGAGGGGGGCAAAAAGTTGGGGGGGGGGAGGGGATCCCCATGGAGTTTGGGGATAGGGGCCTTGGGGGTTGAGGTCCCTGGTGGTTAGGGTCATTGGTTCTTAAGATCCTTTGCGGTTCATACTCATATACACCTCACTACTTGATTTGTAAGGATTTTCTATGGATTGTTCTGAATTTCTTTATTAAAATTCTTTTCTTGCCATCTACATCTCTCATAGTATCAACTTTTTAGTACACTATAACGTTAGACCCTATTTTAAATTGACAACACTGTTCAAACGCCACTTGTGTGTTATACAGAAAACATCGGAGAGGTAAAGCTAGGTCAACTCACAAGGTCATTTTATCATCATTAACCATTTTCATAGATTTATGTTGTTCCAAATTTAGAACAAATTGCCTGAGTTAATAAGCCCTTTGGGGCTACCTTAACTGGTAATAAGTTTAACCCTTTTTTACCACCTTCATACAATCCAATCCTCAAATGTTATCTAGGTTCGTTTTCTCCTATTATTCAATTAAGATCGTTCATACAGTCCAATTCACAAATACTATATCTTTTTTCGCAAATAAAGTTATTTTTTGGTAATTGATTTAACACCATAGGTCAATCAATCAGTTCTGAGTGTAGCATCCTATTCCTTAATTAGCGGCGACGCATTCCTAACAAACTAGTCTTGACTAAAGGCAATTGTCCAAAAAATAGATGTTGCCTCAGAAACCCGTCTGTTAAGGCATATACCGATCCTAGTAATAGTCCGTGGTAATGCATGTACTCGGGCTCTTTGAAAAGGTGTAGAGCTTCTATAAAAGAGTTACCTAGATGCGAGGGGCTACTCACTCTCTTTGAAAAGGTGTAGAGCTTCCATAGAAATGTTTTCCTATAGCTTCCATAGAATCCAGAATGCCATCTCTACTGCTAGTGCCTTTTTTAATAGTTGAAAGTGGCATTGAGGGCAACTAACCCCCCTCTCACGCCCACCTTTTCCCCAGACACATCCAATCAAAATTTTTAGATAGCCATTTTATTCAACGTAGTTTAAAGTTCTGGAAATTAGGTCTTTGAGGATGACAACCCATCCAGCCACAACCCTCAGGGGAAGGGTTTTAAGTTATGCCCTCGGAGCATGTAAAGTTTTTATTGAAATTGATGTGGTAAAAACATCTAAAAGGGCTCACTCAATTGAAAATTGAAAGGGCTATTGCCCTTTTAATAGTCGAAAGTGATTGAAGGGCAACCAACCCCCCTCTCACGCCCACCATTTCCCCAAGCACATCCAATCAAAATTTTGAGATATCAATTTTGTTCAACGTATTCGAAAGTTCTGGAAATTAAGTCTTTTAGGATGATAACCCCTTCAGAGCTTTCACTGCAAGGGTTGTAATTTATGCCCTGGGGGCATATAAGGTTTATATAGAAATTTGTTGTAGAAATTTCATTTGGTGCTCATTTGATTGGAAATTGAGAACATAATCTGCCCTTTACTGAAAAAAATACAAATGAATGTGCATTGTCAGTTTAATTTACATATGCTGATATTTAGTAATTAAAATCTTAATATTATTTGATTTATTAAAATTATAAAAGTAAAATCATTGATACTTTTCTCAGAAAGTGCAAATTATGTTCTGGCCTTGGGCTGCAACCCGGATTGCTAGCTACCGCTGCAACCGGGATTTTGGCAAAATTGCTTAATAAATCAAATATCTTTGAGAAGACTGCAATATGAAAAGACAATTGATAAAAGTATCATGTGTAACATATTGTTAATTTTTTAACTTTTATTAATGACGTCATAAAAGAAGTGGCAAGCACGATCGGCCTTTAACCGAAAGGATGGTGGTTCAAGCCAACCGGGATCATTTTCTTTAATTTTTCATTCGGCTATCAATAAAATCATATCATTACTATATCATTAATTAGTATAGGTTTATTTAATATAGGAAAGAGATCGTTCTTTATTATAAACATTTCTTAACATTGGACGTGATCGTCTCTTACTAGGTTGATAGCTACCGCTGCAACCCGGATCTTAAGGAACATAATTAAAATTTCTTAATGTAATAAAAATAATTTGTTTTAATTGCAAGAAGTTTTTAACCCCATTAATTTTCTTTAAAATGAGCCATTGAACAACTCTCTACGATGTTCCAGTGCCAAGCTATCTGTTGAATTACTAACCTGTACTATAATTAAGTGGCGTATAAAATTTAGTATAGGCAAGAGGTCGTTCTTTATTATATATTACTAGGTTGCTAGCTACCGCTACAACCCGGATAACATTGGACGTGATCGTCTCTTAATAGGTTGCTAGCTACCGCTGCAACCCGGTTTATGTAACCCGGATTAAAAAATTATTATCATATCTTATATGTAACTTTTATTTCATAAGTCTTTGATAGTCTAATGGTAAGTATGCCTACTTGTTACTTGGGAGAAGGGGGTTCGATTCCCCGTCGGGGAGAACTTTTAATATGTGGAATTAAAAGCACTATCTTTTCAATTTAAAAATTAAAAAAGAAACTTGTTTATTTACATTCTAGCTAAAATAATGAAGATAATATAAATGAACCACAGTGTTCAGTTTCTTTGGACTTGAGTTCGTTTTTTAACTATAAATACAAACAGGAAAAAGCCTACGGCTTTTTCTTCATTTAAATAGTAAGAGACGAGTCTCAAATAATCAAGTAGCTAGCTAATTCCAAAGGTATGCAATTTTTTGTTATTCCAATGATCGTTTTTTATTGTAACTAGGTTTCAGCCATCTCTACAGCCATGATACTATTGGAAATTACATAATTCCTATTTATGTTTCAGTTAACATGGGCAATTGTAAGGTATACGATTATGTTTGAAAGACTGCAGTGTGAAAAGATATCAAAAATGCAGTTTTTGGAGGAAAAATTTATTGTCTTTTATAAATTATTTATTTTAGTTACGAAAGGTTTTTAACCCAATTAATTTCTTTTAAAATGAGCTATTGAACTACCCTCTACGTTGTGCCAGTGCCAAGCTATCTCTGGATACAAAAGAAAAAAAAAAGATAAAAATATCCCGTCTAGGCCGAATGTTGTAGTAGCTGCCACTTTTCTTGATTTTCAAGCCAATATATTTCCCTTGCTGTTCAAGCTAAGGGACAGAAAGTTTACTATACAGGGGTTTCGGACAAGGCGGTTCTAATGGTGTACTTTTGAATTTGATCTGACTCCTTTTTTAGGAACTATGGGTTTTTATATTTCTTAACATTGGACGTGATCGTCTCTTACTAGGTTGCTAGCTACCGCTGCAACCCGGAAATAAGAGACGATCCTCAAAGAATCAGGCTGGTACCTAAGTCCAATATATGCAATGTTTATCTCTTTTAATGATCGTCTTTTAATATAAAAACAGGAAAAAACCTATGGCTTTTTCTTCTTTGAAATAGTAAGAGACGAGCCTCAAGCAATCAAGTAGCTAACTAAGTCCAATGTATGCAGTGGTATGTTATTCCAATGATCGTCTTTTAATGTGAACAGCCATGATACTGATGGGAATTACATAATCCCTATTTATGTTTCAGTTAACATGGGCTAGGTGTCGTTCTTTATTGTAAAATTTTTCTTCCAGGAGACAAAAAGCAAAACTAATTTTAGAATTTTCATGTATTTTTGTTGTTTAAATTAAAAAATTACTATTATTGATTAGGCATCATAAATATTTTTGCAGTTTACATAATAATTTTAGCGATTAAGCCAAAAAAGAAAATTTTGGTTCCAGGAGTTTCGGTTACTATTGAGACAAGTAGCTATTATTACTATAGAGTTCATTACCATGAACTGTTTTATTGCTTCAAAATTCAAATATCTTTGAAAAGACTGCAGTATGAAAATACATCAAAAAGGCAATTTTTTTGACAAAATTGATTCTACTTTAAAAAGTATTTTATTTTTAATTACAAAAGTGACTAGATGTTGCAATTACCTTTAAAATGAGCTATTATACAACTCTCTATGATTTTCCAGTGCCCAGCTAGCTGAGCAGAAAAAAAAAGCGGAAAGAAAAAAATATCCCGTTTGTGGAGAATAACGTGGTAAAAGTCTATTTTCTTGATTTTCAAGCCAATATATTTTCTTTGTTATTCAAGCCAAAGGGCGGTAAGTTTCCTTTATAGAGGATTCGGACAAGGCGGTTCTAATGGTGTACTTTTTGTTTTGATCTGACTCTTTTTTTAGGAGTGGGGGGGGGGGGGGGTTTATATTTATTAACATTGGAGGTGATCGTCTCTTACTAGGTTGCTAGCTACCGCTGCAACCCGGATCATAGTAATATTCAAAAGAAATGTTGCATGTTTAGTGAAAAGCTTCCAAGGTATGGACCGGCAACTGTGGAACAGTTTACAGATGTAATGGGAAATCTTATACATCACTGTGAATATATGAAGGCATAATTGTCCTTTACTTAGTTTCAGCCTAAATTCGATGATCGAGCCTTTATGTACTATATCCAACGACTATGACGTCATTGATCAATATTGTATATAAAAAATTAAGTTTTTCGTAAAAATAATTAATGAAAAAAAAATTAAGTACAAATGGCACTAGATCTAGAGATTTCCTTTAAAATGAGCCATTGAACAACTCTCTACGATGTTCTAGTGCCAGGCTATCTGTGGAAGAGAAGAAAGAAAGAATAAAATATCCCGTTTGTGGAGAATAACGTGGTTAAAGTCAATTTTCTTTATTTTCAAGCCAATATATTTTCTTTGTTATTCAAGCCAAAGGACGGTAAGTTTCCTTTATAGGGGTTTCGGACAAGGCGGTTCTAATGGTGTTCTTTTTGTTTTGATCTGACTATTTTTCTAGGAGTTAGGGGTTTTTATATTTCTTAACATTGGACGTGACGTCTCTTACTAGGTTGCTAGCTACCGCTGCAACCCGGATAACTAATTTTAACATTTTAAGGTATTTTTCTAGCTTGAATTGAAATATTCGAACTATTGCTCGGATACCATAGATATTTTTGCAGTTTACACAAGCTGCAAAGAACGCACAGGCTGATCTTTGTAAATTGAGAAAAATTTTACGAATATTTTACCGGGATTACGAAAAATATTCAAAATTAAAGATTAAAATTATCTCTGAAAGAATAGATTTTGTTGAAAAGTCAGCTAGAGATGCTTTCACAAAACTTCATAGTAATTTCCAAAAGAAATATTGCATGTTTAGTGAAAAGCTTCCAAGGTATGGACCGGCAACTGTGGAACAATTTACAGATGTAATGGGAAATCTTATACATCACTGTGAATATATGGAGGCATAATTGTCCTTAACTTAGTTTCAGCTTAAATTTGATGATCGAGCCTTTATGTAATCTTAACATTGGACGTGATCGTCTCTTACTAGGTTGCTAGCTACCACTGCAACCCGGATTACAGTGCCAAGCTATCTGTGGAAAATAACGTGCCGTTTGTGGAGAATAACGTGGTTAAAGTCAATTTTCTTGATTTTCAAGCCAATATATTTCCCTTGCTGTTCAAGCAAAATGACAGAAAGTTTCCTATACAGGGGTTTTGGACAAGGCAGTTTTTCCTATGGGGTATAATCGTCTCTTACTAGGTAGCTGGCTACCGCTGCAACCCGGATGGTATCCAAATGATCGTCTTTTAATATAATTATCTAAACCCTGATTACAAACAGGAAAAAGCCTACAGCTTTTTCTTCTTTGGAGTAGTAAGAGACGACTCTCAAGGTGTAAGGCAGCTAACTAAGTCCAATGTATACCATGGTTTGTTCTTCTAATGATCGTCTTTTAATATAATGAAAGTATTTTATACTAAAGCAAACAAATTACTAGTTGGAGTCTAAAATTATAATCTTGTTTTAGTTACTATGGGCTGAAGTTCGCTCTTTACTGTAAATTCCTTTAAAATGAGCTATTATACAGCTCTCTATGATTTTCCAGTGCCCAGCTAGCTGAGGAGAAATATCAAGCGGAAAGAAAAAAATATCCCGTTTGTGGAGAATAACGTGGTTAAAGTCAATTTTCTTGATTTTCAAGCCAATATATTTTCTTTGTTATTCAAGCCAAAGGGCGGTAAGTTTCCTTTATAGGGTTTCGGACAAGGCGGTTCTAATGGTGTACTTTTGTTTTGATCTGACTATTTTTTTAGGAGTTGGGGGGTTTTATATTTCTTAACATTGGAGGTGATCGTCTCTTACTAGGTTGCTAGCTACCGCTGCAACCCGAATCTTAACATTGGACGTGATCGTCTCTTACTAGGTTGCTAGCTACCGCTGCAACCCGGATTACAGTGATCGTCTTTTAATGTAATTCAGCTATATCCGATGAAATTTATGGTATAAGATATCATAAAACAATTAATTAGCATTTTACACGTATCTCATACGGTCTAGTGGTTTAGGATAGTTGGCTTTCAACCATTTAGCTTGGGTTCGAATCCCGGTGTAGGAATTATTTTTAAAACAAAATCAGGTGAAATTAATTAGCTAATTTGACAAGAAATAGGTAACTAAGGGCAAGAGTTCATTCTTTACTATAATGTTATTCAAGCCAAATGACGGTAAGTTTGCTATATAGAAGTTTTGGACAAGGCGGTTCTAATAGTGTACTTCTTGCTTTGATCTTAATCTTTTTTCAGGAGCTATGGGTCACTTTAGTTTTTACTATGGGGCGTGATCGCCTAGGTTGCTAGCTACCGCTGCAACCCAGATAATAATAATCTGGTTACAAACAGGAAAAAGCCTACGGCTTTTTCTTCTTTGAAATAGTAAGAGACGAACCTCAAACAATCAAGAGGCTAACTAATTACAATGTATGCAATGGTTTAATATTTCAATGATCGTCTTTTAATGTAATACCGCTGCAACCCGGACCATTTATAATTGACCAGACAGATTAATTATATAATTTTTTAGTGTATTAACAAATTTTTTATCCTGTCTTATGTGTAACTTATTTTTCATAAGTCTTCGATGGTACAACGGGAAGCATAGCTGCTTGTTACGCATGTAATTGGGGTTCAATTCCCTGTTGGAGGGAATTTTTAACATGTTAGCTTTAAATAAAACTGTACAAGCCTATAATATAGTTGGCTATGCAAGTTAGTATAGGCAAGAGTTCGTTCTTTATTGTAATTACTGTAATTCTGGTAGCAACTTTTTTCTTATGTTTGTTTCGGTAATCTTCATCATTATCATACCGTTCCTTGCTCTTTTATCTAGCTTTCTCAATTGTTGCTTCTCTATAAAGTTTATCATTATGATAACGCTCCTTGATCTTTTTTCTAGCCTGCTCAATTCTTGATTCTCTGTAATATTCATCATTATCATACCGTTCCTTGCTCTTTTGTCTAGCCTGCTCAATTGTTGCTTCTCTGTAATCTTCATCATTACCATACCGGTCCTTGATCTTTTGTTTGGCTATCTCAATTTTTGCATGTCTATAATCTTCATCATTGTGATAACACATCTTGCTGTTTTGTTTGATTACTTCTCGATACGCCTGGTCGGTTGAATACCTTTGCTTTTTTCTTTTCAAGTTACTATCTCTGTTGTTTGTGTAGTACTGTTTTTTCAATTTGCGTGCAGCTTGCTTGATTGAAACCATTATGTAATTATGAATGTGAACATTTACAGTTCTGACGCTTCTTATATAGTAATTTCAGGTATATCCGACGAAACTTAAATAGTCCTCATTTACCTGCTCGTCTTTTACTAGGTTGCCACTACCGTAGCAATCACGATTTATTTTTCATTTACTATGGACTAGAGTTCGTTCTTTACTATAAAATTCGATGATCGAGCCTTTATGTAATTTTTAACCCAATTAATTTCCTTTAAAATGAGCTATTGAACAACCCTCTACGATGTTCCAGTGCCAAGCTATCTCTGGATACAAAAGAAAAGAGAAAAGAGAAAAAAATATCCCGTTTGGGGAGAATAACGTGGTTAAAGTCAATTTTCTTGATTTTCAAGCCAATATATTTTCCTTGCTGTTCAAGCCAAGGGACAGAAAGTTTCCTATACAGGGGTTTCGGACAAGGCGGTTCTAATGGTGTACTTTTTGTTTTGATGTGACTCCTTTGTTAGGAACTATGGGTTTTTATATTTCTTAAAATTGGACGTGATCGTCTCTTACTAGGTTGCTAGCTACCGCTGCAACGCTGAAAATTCTCATTTACAGTATCGATCCATTATGTAACTAGCTACCGCTGCAACCCGGATAATAAACTGATTACAAACAGGAAAAAGCCTACGGCTTTTTCTTCTTTGAATTAGTAAGTGATGAACCTCAAACAATCAAGTAGCTAACTAATTCCAATGTGTACAATTGTTTGTTATTCCATTGATCGTCTTTTAATGTAACCACTTAAGAAAAAGCCATAGGCTTTTACCTGTTTGTAACTACCGCTACAACCCGGATTATGTACACTTTACTAACCTATGCTATAGTTAAGTGGCCTATAAAATTTAGTATAGGCAAGAAGTCGTTCTTTATTAAATCTGAAAAACATTTTGGGGGAGGGGGGTTCAAACCCACTAAACCCTTTGGATACGTCCTTGAATGTTATTAATTTAACTTAAAATGATCCATTGAACAACTCTCTACGATATTCCAGTGCTAAGCTATCTATGGACTATAAAGTTTAAAATACAACCTTACCACGAACTGTTTGATTGCTTCAAAAACCAAATGTCTTTGAAAAGACAGCAGTATGAAAAAACATCAAAAATACATTTTTTGGGGGATAAATTTATCCTGTTTAAGATAATTTCTTTTAGTGTCAAACGGTTTTTGACCGAATTAATTTTCTTTAAAATGCGCCAATTGACAACTTTCTATAATGCTCCAGTACCAAGCTATCTCTGGATAAAAAAGAAAGAAAAAAAAAATATCCCGTTTAGGCAGAATGTTGTAGTAGCTTCTACTTTTGTTGATTTTCAAGCCAATATATTTCCCTTGCCGTTCAAGCCAATGGACAGAAAGTTTAATATAAAGGGGTTTCGGATAAGGCGGTTCTAATGGTGTTCTTTTTGTTTTGGTCTGACTCCTTTTTTAGGAGCTATGGGTTTTTATATTTCTTAACATTGGACGTGATCGTCTCTTACTAGGTTGCTAGCTACCGCTGCAACCCGGATGATAAACACCATTTATGATGAGCCTTATCGGTCTTTTATGTAAACCGCTGCAACCCGGATACTGTGGATAATCCCTTATATACGTACTCATTTTAAAGGTAGAACACTTTCAAATTGATTACAAACAGGAAAAAGCCTATGGCTTTTTCTTCTTTGAAATAGTAAGAGACTAGCCTCAAACAATTAAGTAGCTAACTAAATCAAATGTATGTAATGGATTTTTATTCCAATGATCGTCTTTTAATGGAAAATTTTAATATATTGACCTTAAATATAATAACTGTTCTAGCCTATAATATAGTTACGTGGCCTATAAAATTTAGTATAGGCAAGAGGCCGTTCTTTATTATAAAATAGTATGTCTGCTAAGAAGCCTTGATTTAAAATATTCTGAATTCCTAATCCGAAAAGGTCTTGCCTTGTCACGCAAGCCATATTTGCATTTCGGGAAAAGATTTGGAAACACTTTTAGATCAAGTTCTTCCTGAAATAAGTCTTCGCTCTCACCTTTTAGTTTCTTGATTTGAAATTGGTCAGTACCAAGATCTTTCATCTGCTTATAATCTTCTATGAAGTCTTTTCGAACCGCTGAATTGAGAGGCTGGACAGAAAAATGTTCAACCAATGTAGATTTTGTGCTTTCTGTCAGTTTCTGAAGGATTGCAGCTTCCGATATTTCAGGTAAATTATCAACACCAACCGCTTTTTCAGCAAGACGCGCTTCAAGTATTTTATTTAAATCTTCTAGGGTGTATGCAAGTATTGTTTTATAGAGACTGGTGTTCCCTCTTAACCACAACAGTGCTTCATGGACTTTTCTCAGATCTATTAGTGCAGTCCAAACATTCTCGTTGTAAGTAGGCTGACTATTGACAATGACTAAAAAACTATCAATGCTAAGAAGTTTTTCAGGCTCAATATCTGCATTTGCTTGCACATCAACAGGTAGATATACTATTCTACCCTTAAGAGCGTCAACAAGTTTTGTTCTAGGTCTCTTCAACGCAGTTACTTGCCCTAATCTGACGATCGTAAGACAAGGCATTACAAATCGAATCACTGCCATTTCAAAATTATTTAAACACTTTATGCATTCCGGTGTATAGTCGATATGAAGGTTATTTAATACTGATCGGACATTCTCCTGACTTTTCAACATTTTCCCAGCACAGTAATCACAGACAGAGAATGAATCTATGACATCCTCTTTCCAACCTGTACAATGAATTAGCTGTTCTCTGTCATCTTTGGGTATGTCCTGTTGGAGGTGTTCTAAAATCGTGGCCAACATTACATCAAAACCTTTCTTATTTGAAAGGGATCTTAGACTCTTCAATTGGTATTTTGTCTTTATCTGCTCGCAACTGTCACAATGCATTGTGGGGTATACATCCCTGATGTTAGCTACCTTATCAAAGCTCTCACCAAATAATTTTATTATTGTATTTTCATCCACAGAAACTCTATTGTTGTTATCACCATAGATGACGTCTTGACTATTACGATAAAGTCTACTTGACACTCTTCTAAATAATGACTTAGTTCATTGTACGAACACTCGACTTTTAGTAGATTAATATGTTGTATAATCTTAGATTTTGATACTGCCTTATATACGCTATTAATGAAACAGGTCAAGACAGGAAAATGTGGAGCTAGTGCCCTTAGACAACGCAAATAGCTCTGACATCCCTCATTTGGGCTACAGTATAACGAATGCCCATGCTTTCTTGTGTCCCTGTAACTGATTTCACAATAATCCAATTCGCCAAGGTAGGAATTAACCACTTTGTCAGTTGAAAATTTTAATGCTATATTATTTTCAAGGATATCAAAAAGAATTTGACGTAATTCAATATCCGTCGGATAGAGCTTGCAGATATCAGGGTGACATTGCCAAGTAACCTGCTGCCAAATTTTTGGGTTTGAATGTTTACTCAGATTGTTATAGCTGACTCCAGCCATCATAATTTCCTTGTCAGATCTAGTTTCAGAGCCTTTTTAATAGTTGTCTCTTACTTTCCAGGACAGTTTGTTCTACTACACAGAGCATTTTTTGCCAAATATTCAGTAGAACTAAAACAACTGTTTAAAACACAGTTAGAAATATTTTTTTCTTGAGTCCGTGTTCCAGGAATTTGTTTTAAATAATTAGTCTGACAAACACGCCATAATTGAAAAAACATTGCTTTTCCTTCGCTATTGATAGGTATGCTTGTATATATATTTTTATTGCTGCTACATAAACTGCAATTGCTCCTTCCAAAATTAATATACGAATTTTCTAAGAAGTACGCCTCCGTATATTCACTGTGTTGCCGAATATTTTCCATTGCATCTATAAACTGTTCCGCAGTTGCCAATTCATACCTTGGAAGCTTTTCATTAAACTGGCAACATTTCTTTTGGATATTACTATGAAGATTTGCCAAAGAATTTCTATCCGACTTTTCAACAGCATCCGCTCTTTCAAAGAGAATTTTAATCTGTAATTTTGAATACTTTTCGTGATCATGGTAAAACATGCGTAAAATGTTTATCAATTTACGAAGATCAGCCTGCATTTTTGCCATCTTCTTGTACTTCTGAATGTAATTTTTCCCTTTGTCTTTATGCATTCTTTGGTACAACCTCGCAGAGAATTTAATTTTTTCATTATAGCTTGTGTCACACCAGTATTTACCCATTATTCTGTTAGCAACTTTTTTCATATATATTTTTCGGTAATCTTCATCATTGTGATAACGCTCCTTGATATTTTGTCTAGCCTGCTCCATTGTTGCTTCTCTATAAAGTTTATCATTGTGATAACGCTCCTTGATCTTTTGTTTGGATGTTTCAATTTTCGCATGTCTATAATCTTCATCATTGTGATAACACATCTTGCTGTTTTGTTTGATTACTTCTCGATACGCCTGGTCGGTTGAATGCCTTTGCTTTTTTCTTTTCGAGATGTTGTCTCTGTTTTTTGTATAGTACTGTTTTTTTAAATTACGTATAATAACTCGCTTAGAAGGCATCTTATTACAAAACAAGAAATAATATTTTCATCTAATTAACACTTCTTATGACTCGTATTGAGTATCCATAACCTAACAAAAAGTAAAACTAATTTTTAAATTTTCAGGTATTTTGTTAGTTTGAATGAAAAGATTAAAATTATTGCTCAGATATCATAAATATTTTTGTAGTTTACATAATAACTTAAGAGATTCTAAACAGGAAAATAAAATATATATTAAAGAATTGATTTTTTTGGTCTGAAACTATAGTCAATCCCACATCGGGTAGTTAGAACCTAACCAAAAATAAAACTAATTTTAACATTTTAAGGTATTTTTCTAGCTGGAATTTAAATATTCGAACTATTGCTCGGACACCATGGATAATTTGCAGTTTACACAAGCTGCAAAGAACGCACATGCTGATCTTAGATTAAAATTATCTCTGAAAGAATAGATTTTGTTGAAAAGTCGGCTAGAGATACTTTCGCAAAACTTCATAGTAATATCCAAAAGAAATGTTGCATGTTTAGTGAAAAGCTTCCAAGGTATGGACCGGCAACTGTGGAACAGTTTACAGATGTAATGGGAAATCTTATACATCACTGTGAATATATGGAGGCATAATTGTGCTTTACTTAGTTTCAGCTTAAACTTGATGATCGAGCCTATATGTAATACTAACTACATCCAGAGAATATGACGTCATTGATCAAAATTGTACATACAAAATTAAGTTTTTCGTAAAAAATAATTAATTTGAAAAAATAAGTGCAAAAGGCACTAGATCTAGAGATTTCCTTCAAAATGAGCTATTGAACAACTATATACGATGTTCCAGTGCCAAGCTATCTCTGGATACAAAGAAAAAAAATATCCCGTTTAGGCAGAATGTTGTAGTAGGTGCCACTTTTCTTGATTTTCAAGCCAATATATATCCCTTGTTCAAGCCAAGGGACAGAAAGTTTACTATACAGGGGTTTCGGATAAGAGGGTTCTAATGGTGTACTTTTTGTTTTGATCTGACTCCTTTTTTAGGAGCTATGGGTTTTTATATTTCTTAACATTGGACGTGATCGTCTGTTACTAGGTTGCTAGCTACCGCTGCAACCCGGATAACAACCCGGATTATGTAGACTTTACTAACCTACACTATAGTTAAGTGGCCAATAAAATTTAGTATAGGGAAGAGGTCGTTCTTTATTATATTATATTAACTTATGATTTATTAAGGAATATAATTAAAATAACAACATATATAAAGAATCCTTTTATTACTTCAGTTACTAGGGGCTACAGTTCGTTCCTTAATGAAATATTTGTCTTTACTGTAATCATTTTATTACTTCAGTTTCTATAGGCTACAGATCGTTTCTTAATGTAAAATTTTTTCATTATAGCTTTTGTCACCCCAGTATCTACCCATTATTCTAGTAGCAATTTTTTTCTTATGTTTGTTTCGATAATCTTTATCATTATCATACTGTTCCTTGCTCTTTTGTTTAGCTTTCTCAATTTTTACTTCTCGATACACCTGGTCAGTTGAATACCTTCGCTTTTTTTTCTTACATTTGATTCGGTAATCTTCATCATTGTGATAGCGCTCCTTGAAATTTTTTCTATCCTGCTCAATGGTTAATTCTTTGTAATCTTCATCATTACCATACTTTTGTTTGGCTGTCCCAATTTTCGCATGTCTATAAACTACATCATTATAATAACGCTGTTTTTCACTATCAATTATTACTTCTCGATACGCCTGGTCGGTTGAATACCTTTGCTTTTTTCTTTTCAAGATGCTATCTGTTTTTTTTTGTAGTACTGTTTTTTTAACTTGCGTGCAGCTTGCTTTGATCTAACCATTATGTAATCCTGAATGAGACCATTTACAGTTTTGTCGTTTCTTATACAGTAATTATGACGTCATGACGTAATGATTTTATTTCATGACGTCATGGCGCAATTGTATTATTTCATGAAGTCTTCAGAAACAACAATATAATTTCGTGTTTTTCTATTCACGTCATAGCTCTAATATAAAACTATGATGACATTCATTATTTATCTAGTAGGGTTTCTGACAAGTTGGTTCTAATGATGTACTTTTGTTTTGATCTGAATAAATTTTTTAGAGTTTTTGGGTTTTTATATTTCTTAGCATTGGACTGATCGTCTCTTACTAGGTTGCTAGCTACTGCTGCAACCCAAATTCACATATATATATATAGTTATGAGAGGCAGATTGTCCGAGTGGTCCAAGGCGCTGGTGTTAGCCACCAGTCTCTTCGGAGGCGTGGGTTCAAATCTTACCGCTGGTATACGATTATTCTTGAAAGACTGCAGCATGAAAAGACATCAAAAATTAAGTTTTGGTGGAAAAATTTATTCTCTCTTAGAAATAATTTATTTTAGTTACTATAGATTTGTAACCCAATTAATTTCCTTTTAAATGAGCTATTGAACAACTTTGATGTTCCAATGCCAAGCTATCTCTGGAAAACAAGAAAAAAAGAGAAAGAAAAAAATATGCCGTTTGTGGAGAATAACGTGGTTAAAGTCAATTTTCTTGATTTTCAAGCCAATATATTTCCCTTGCTGTTCAAGCCAAGGGACAGACATTTTACTATACAGGGGTTTCGGACAAGGCGGTACTAATGGTGTACTTTTTGTTTTGATCTGACTCCTTTTTTAGGATCTATGGGTTTTTAGATTTCTTAACATTGGACGTGATCGTCTCTTACTAGGTTGCTAGCTACCGCTGCAACCCGGATTGCTAGCCACCGCTGCAACCCGGATATGAGACGATTCGCTCTTACTTTAAAATAAATAAACAGGAAAAAGCCTATGGCCTTTTCTTCTTTAAAATATTAAGAGATGAACCTCAAAAACTGAGGCACCTAACTAAGTCTAATATATGCAATGGTTTGCTCTTCTAATCATCCTCCTTTAATATAAAAAGCAAACAAATTACTTGTTTGAGTTTTAAATTATAGTTAAAAAATATAAAAACCCCTAACTCCTAAAAAAATAGTCAGATCAAAACAAAAAGTACACCATTAGAACGTCTTTCACCAAGGTCGTCTTTTAATGTAAAAAAGAAAGAAGAAAAAAAAATATCCCGTTTAGGCAGAATGTTGCAGTAGCTGCCACTTTTCTTGATTTTCAAGCCAATATATTTCCCTTGCTGTTCAAGCCAAGGGACAGAAAGTTCACTATACAGGGGTTTCGGACAAGGCGGTTCTAATGGTGTACTTTTTGTTTTGATCTGACTCCTTTGTTAGGAACAATGGGTTTTTATATTTCTTAACATTGTACGTGATCGTCTCTTACTAGGTTGCTAGCTACCGCTGCAACCCGGATCAAACAATCAAGTAGCTAACTGAGTCCAATGTATGGAATGGTTTGTTGTTTCAGTGATCGTCTTTTAATGTAACCAACAACTTCTGGAGTCCTGCAAGGACGCACCCTCTCGCAGCACTTGTTTAACCTGTTTTTGCATGCCATCCTCTCCCTGATACCCGTCGAATATGGAGCCAGAATAGGAGGAATCCTAATTGACAAACTAGCATATGCGGATGATATTGACCTGATGTCCACTACCGCCCAAGAACTCCAGAGTCAGGCTGACTACATCTCCCAAACGACGAAGCCGTTTGTTATGCAGATTAACGCAAACAAGACCAAAATCATGGTCAAATCACGACAGGAGATAACAACCCCCCCCCCTCGATAGTAATTATAAACTATATCGATCCTTCATGTAATTATTTAATGACATTTTGATGAATAACGACATAATGTCGTGTTTTTCTATTCAAGTCATGTAAGTAAGTATGACGGCACTAGACCCCTAAGGACCAAACTGGCGGTGCTGATCTCCGTTTCGTGGCCCTCAGCCAGGAAGTGCAATGGGAGTATGGGGGCCAGCCATCCTGTGCTTTCGCACACCCTTCCTGTTTACCTTCCCCAGATTTCTCCAGGTTACCATTTAGAGCTGGGTCGACTCTGGCTAAGCTTACAGAGTCACACCACTGACCCGCGACCCAAACTCAAATAACTGCCCACTGCAGGGATCGAACCCGTGCCCCTTGGGACAAAGAATTCTCAAGTCAGCGCACCAGTGCCATCTAACGTTTGGCTATTTTTAACATTTTTGAAGCTTTGAAATCGTGTCTCTTTCAAAAACTGATATCAGTCACTTATTTCTATACTAATTTTACAAGTCATAGTTCTAATAAAACTATGACGACATTCATTATTTATCTAGTAGGGTTTCAGACAAGGTGGTTCTAATGATGTACTTTTTTTTATCTGACTCTATTTTTAGGAGTTCTGGGTTTTTCCTCTTACTAGGTTGCTAGCTACTGATGCAACACGGATTCACATAGTTATTAGAAGTAGCGTGCCCGAGTGGTCCTAGCCACCAGTCTTTTTGGAGGCGTGGGTTCAAATCTTACCGCTGGTAGTATTTGATACCAAAGCAAACATCTTATTCTCGTTGCTATGGGCTGGAAGTTTGTTCTTTACTGTAACTTAGGTCTCAAACAATCAAGTAGCTACCTAAGCCCAATGTATGCAATGACTTGTTATTTCAATTATTATCTTTTAATGTAATTTATGATGAACTATTTCGATCGTTTAAGTAAATTCAGATTGAAACAAGAAACACACTTTTAGAACCGCCTTGTCAGAAACGTCTATATATCAAAATTACCAACACTTTGCCTGAAATATAAAAAACAACGTATTGACAAACACCATTTATGATGATCTATATCGGTCCTTTATGTAATATTGTAATAATTGACAAATAATATTTATGATGAACTATATCGGTCCTTTATATAATCATTGATCAATCTTTAATATGAAATATGTTTAAAATTAGCCATTGAACAACTCTCTACGATGTTCCAGTGTCAAGCAAGTCCAATGTATGGAATGGTTTGTTATTTCAGTGATCGTCTTTTAATGTAAATTTACTAACCTATACTATAGTTAAGTGGCCTATATAATTTAGTATAGGCAAGAGGTCGTTCTTTATTATAAAATAAGAAACTGATTTTATTTTAAAAATAATTGGTTTTAATTACAAAAGGTTTTTAACCCCGATAGTTTCCTTGAAAATGAGCTATTGAACAACTCTCTACGATGTTATAGTGCCAAGCTATCTGTGGAATTACTAACCTATACTATAGTTAAGTGGCGTATATAATTTAGTATAGGCAAGAGGTCGTTCTTTATTATAACTATATCCGATGAAATTTATGCTATAAGAGATCATAAAACAATTAATTCGCTTTCTATATATATCTCATATGGTTTAGTGGTTTAGGGTAATTGACTTTCAATTAATTGTCTTGGGTTCGAATCCCGGTGTGGGAATTATTTTTAAACAAAATTAGATTAAATTAATTAGCTAATTTGACAAGACATAGTAGGTAACTAAGGGCAAGAGTTCGTTCTTTACTATAAATTATTCTAATCAAGAATGAAAGAATTTTCAGTTTTGACTTTCCTTATATACTAATTATGACGTCACTCTATTCACGTCATAACTCTAATATAAAACTATGATGACGTTCATTATTTATCTAGTAGGGTTTCAGACAAGGTATTTCTAATGATGTACTTTTGTTTTGATCTGACTCTATTTTTAGGAGTTTTGGGTTTTTATATTTCTTAGCATTGGACTGATCGTCTCTTACTAGGTTGCTAGCTACTGCTGCAACCCAAATTCACATATATATTTATTTATGAGAGGCAGCCTGGCCGAGTGGTCCAAGGCACTGGTGTTAGCCACCAGTCTCTTCAGAGGCGTGGGTTCAATTCTTACCGCTGGTATACGATTATGTTTGAAAGACTGCAGTGTGAAAAGACATCAAAATGCAGTTTTTGGTGGAAAAATTTATTCTCTTTTAGAAATAATTTATTTTAGTTACTATAGATTTTTAACCCAATTAATTTCCTTTAAAATGAGCTATTGAACAACCCTCTACGATGTTCCAGTGCCAAGCTATCTCTGGATACAAAAGAAAAAAAAAGAAAAAAAGAAAAAAATATCCCGTTTAGGCAGAATGTTGTAGTAGCTGCCACTTTTCTTGATTTTCAAGCCAATATATTTCCCTTGCTGTTCAAGCCAAGGGACAGAAATTTTACTATGCAGGGGTTTCGGACAAGGCGGTTCTAATGGTGTACTTTTTGTTTTGATCTGACTCTTTTTTTAAGAACTATGGGTTTTTATATTTCTTAACATTGGACGTGATCGTCTCTTACTAGGTTGCTAGCTACCGCTGCAACCCGGATAGCTACTGCTGCAACCCAAATTCACATATATAGTTATTTATGAGAGGCAGCCTGGCCGAGTGGTCCAAGGCACTGGTGTTAGCCACCAGTCTCTTCGGAGGAGTGGGTTCAAATCTTACCGCTGGTATGCGATTATGTTTGAAAGACTGCAGTGTGAAAAGACATCGAAAATGCAGTTTTTGGTGGAAAAATTTATTCTCTTTTCGAAATAATTTATTTTAGTTACTATAGATTTTTAACCCAATTAATTTCCTTTAAAATGAGCTATTGAACAACCCTCTACGATGTTCCAGTGCCAAGCTATCTGTGGAAAAGAAAAAGAAAAAAAAAGAAAAAAGAAAAAAATATCCCGGTTGGGGAGAATAACGTGGGTAAAGTCAATTTTCTTGATTTTCATGCCAATATATTTCCCTTGCCGTTCAAGCCAAGGGACAGAAAGTTTCTTGTACAGGGGTTTCGGACAAGGCGGAATCTAATGGTGTACTTTTTGTTTGGATCTGACTCCTCTGTTAGGAACTATGGGTTTTTATATATCTTAACATTGGACGTGATCGTCTCTTACTAGGTTGCTAGCTACCGCTGCAACCCGGATAATGATGTACTTTTGTTTTGATATGACTCTATGTTTAGGAACACCAGTCTCTTCGGAGGCGTGGGTTCAAATCTTACCGGTGGTATACGATTATGATTTATGTACAAAAATCAAATATCTTTGAAAAGACTGCAGCATGAAAAGACATCAAAAATGTAGTTTTTGGTGGAAAAATTTATTCTCTTTTAGAAATAATTTATTTTAGTTACTAAAGATTTTTAACCCAATTAATTTGCTTTAAAATGAGCTATTGAACAACTCTCTACGATGTTCCAGTGCCAAGCTATCTGTGGATAAGAAAGAAAAAAGAAAAAAAAATATCCCGTTTAGGGAGTTTTTATATTTCGTAACATTGGACGTGATCGTCTCTTACTAGGTTGTCGTTCTTTACTGTAAGGATGATCTAACCATTATGTAATCATGAATGATACCATTTACATCTTTGTCGTTCTTAAATAGTAACATTTACGATGAACCATATCGATCCTTTTATGCACTTGTAGCTACGCCTGGAGCCACCGTATATCAGTTACTATTGGCGAGAGATCGTTCTTTACTGTAATGATTTAATACTTAAGTTACTATGGGTTCAGTTCGTTCCTTATTGTAATCATCATTATCATACCGTTCCTTGCTCTTTTGTCTAGCCTGCTCAATTGTTGCTTCTCTGTAATCTTCATCATTACCATACCGTTCCTTGATCTTTTGTTTGGCTGTCTCAATTTTTGCATGTCTATAATCTTCATCATTGTGATAACACATCTTGCTGTTTTGCTTGATTACTTCTCGATACGCCTGGTCGGTTGAATACCTTTGCTCTTTTCTTTTCAAGATACTATCTCTGTTGTTTGTGTAGTACTTTTTTTTTCAATTTGCGTGCAGCTTGCTTGATTGAAACCATTATGTAATTATGAATGTGAACATTTACAGTTCTGACGCTTCTTATATAGTAATTATGACGTCACAGCGTAATGATTTTATTGACGTCATAGCGCAATGATATTATTTCATGACGTCTTCAGAAACAACAATATAATTTCGTGTTTTTCTATTCACGTCAAAGCTCTAATATAAAACTATGACGACATTCAATATTTATCTAGTAGGGTTTCAGACAAGGTAATTCTAATGATGTACTTTTGTTTTGATCTGACTCTATTTTTAGGAGTTTTGTTATATTTCTTAGCATTGGACTGATCGTCTCTTACTAGATTGCTAGCTACTGCTGCAACCCGGATTCACATATATATTATTTATGAGAGGCAACCTGGCCGAGTGGTCCAAGGCACTGGTGTTAGCCACCAGTCTCTTCGGAGGCGTGGGTTCAAATCTTACCGCAGGTATACGATTATGTTTGAAAGACTGCAGTGTGAAAAGACATCGAAAATGCAGTTTTTGGTGGAAAAATTTATTCTCTTTTAGAAATAATTTATTTTAGTTACAAAAGGTTTTTAACCCAATTAATTTCCTTTTGAAATGAGCCATTGAACAACCCTCTACGATGTTCCAGTGGCAAGCTATCTCTGGAAACAAAGAAAAAAAGAAAAAAAGAAAAAAATATCCCGTTTAGGAAGAATGTTGTAGTAGCTGCCACTTTTCTTGATTTTCAAGCCAATATATTTCCCTTTCTGTTCAAGCCAAGTGACAGAAAGTTTCCTATACAGGGGTTTCGGACAAGGCGGTTCTAATGGTGTACTTTTTGTTTTGATCTGACTCCTTTTTTAGGAACTATGGGTTTTTATATTTCTTAACATTGGACGTGATCGTCTCTTACTAGGTTGCTAGCTACCGCTGCAACCTGGACTTAACTATAAACCTCATTAGATCCTCTTGACTGACATTGATCTCTTATATATTGTTTTTTACTAGGTTTCAGCCATCTCTACAGCCATGATACTGATGGAATTTCATTATCCCTATTTATGTTTCAGTTAACATGGGCTAGGTGTCGTTCTTTATTGTACCTGCTCAAAGGTATAATTTCCTGAACCTTAAACTGCGTGAAACAAAATGGCTATCTAAAAATTTTGATTGGATGTGTTTGGGGAAATGGTGGGCGTGGAAGGGGTGGTAGTTGCTTTCCAATCATTTTCGACTATTAAAAAGGGCACTAGCCATTTGAATTTCCAATCGAATGAGCCCTTTTTGAAGTTTCTACGACGACACGTTCTATAAAAACCTTATATGCCCCCAGGGCATAACTTACAACCCTTGCCATGAGAACTGTGGGGGAGTGTCCTCCTCAAAAACATAATTTCTATCTGGAAATCCACAACACTGAACAAAATGGCTATCTAAAAATTTTGATTGGATGTGTTTGGGGAAAAGGTGGGAGAGAGAGGGGGGCTAGTTGCCCTCAAATCACTTTCAACTATTAAAAACTTTCAACTACGTTGAATAAAATGGCTATCTAAAAATGTTGATTGGATGTGTTTGGGGGAATG
Organism: Artemia sp. Qi Xiang Cuo; assembly: GCF_049724085.1. Taxonomy (NCBI): domain Eukaryota; kingdom Metazoa; phylum Arthropoda; class Branchiopoda; order Anostraca; family Artemiidae; genus Artemia; species Artemia sp. Qi Xiang Cuo. Next base: position 17,166,750 of record NC_142799.1, read on the forward strand.
ATGGGCATGGGGGGGGGGCTAGTTGCCCTCCTATCACTATCGACTATTAAAAAGGGCACTAGCTCTTTGAATTTCCAATCGAATGAGCATTTTTTGAAGTTTCTACGACAACGGCTTCTATAAAAACCTTATATGCCCCCAGGGCATAACTTAAAACCCTTGCCCTGAGGGTTGTGGGGGAGTGTCCTCCTCAAAAATATATTTTCTATTTGGAAATCAACTACGTTGAACAAAATGGCTATCTCAAAATCTTGATTTTGGATGTGTTTGGGGGATTGATGGGCGGGGGGGGCTAGTTACCCTTCGATTACTTTCGACTATTAAAAAGGGTACTAGCCATTTGAATTTCCAATCGAATGAGCCTCTTTTGAAGTTTCTACGACAACGCCTTCTATAGAAAACCTTATATGCCCCCAGGGCATAACTTAAAACCTTGCTCTGAGGGTTGAGTGTCCTCCTCAAAAACATATTTTTTATCTGGAAATTAACTACGCTGAACAAAATGGCTATCTCAAAGTTTTGATTGTATGGGTTTGGGGGACTGATCGGCGTGGGGGGGGGGGCGACTTCCCCTCCAATCACTTTCGACTATTCAAAAGGGCATGAGCCACTCCAATTTCCAATCGAATGAGCCGTTTTCGAAGTTTCTAGGACAACTCCTTCGATACGAAGTGCCCGGGTATGGACAACCAAAAAAAACACACAATGTGCCCACATCGTTCTTTACTTAGGCAGCGCTAGCGCGCTGCCTATGATAAACCACTTTAAAACTGTGTCCTCGGAAGCCTGCTTGGTGCAGTGAAGAGCTTATTGGAATTGTACCCTGAAGGTTGCAGGTTTAATTCCTGCCGCAGGCAGTTTTTACACATTTGTCAATTTAAAGTCTAAACAAAACTACTATTAATATCTAATTCATAAAATTCTCTTGAGTGACATCATTAATGATGAACTTTATCGATTCTTTATGTAAATTACAGTTCCTTCCTTAATGTAAACAAACAGGAAAAAGCATACAGCTTTTTCCTAGTTTAAAAAGCAAGAGACGAATTTCAGGGAATCAGACAACTAAGTAAGTCAAAAATTGCCCGATACCCAAGAAAAATGTACCGATGATAATACTACCATTAAACTATCAATGAATATTTCAGTTACTATGAGCCAAGGTTCGTTCTTTATTATACTTCAGTTGCTATGGACTACAGTTCGTTCTTTAATGTAACTACTGCCCGCTTGGAAAAGACATTTTCTTTTGATTTTTAAATCTTGTCCCTTGTTTTTGACTGCTAGAGCACATACAATAGAACGATGTTGCTTTGTCTGTTGCTTAACTAGTTCTGGCAATTAAACATTGACTTCAGTGAAATTTAGAGAGCTCAGATATGAGGTTGATGAATTCCTTGTCAACACCATACTTCAGCATGGCCTGCCCTAGTACGGGTTTTGAATTGCTCAGGACGAAAAACAAATGTCTATTTTCATGTAGTTTCGTCAGTGTATTTATATCAACTAACGACCATTTTTATTGTTCACTGGAATATATATGGTAAATTCATTGTCAAAGATATCGGTGAGTAAACGTGAATATTCAGGCGTGTTCTCATTTAGATATCTCATTAGGCAGTTTTTTTTAAAGGCGTTTTTATGTTTTGTTTACTTTGGACTGCGGCTTGCCTTTAACTAGGTTGTAGCAAGCACTGCAACCCTGATGACCGAAATAATAGTTTCCATTCCTGAATCAGTGTTAGATAGCAATTTTTCTCGTTAAGCATTTTTTTTCATACACTATTTTTAGCTTTTGGTTAGTATGGGCTGTGGTTCACCCTCACAAGGTTGCAACTCTAGCTGCAACCATGATTTGAAAAAAAACTAGATCTTCATATGCAAGATGATGTTATATTGGTATTATCTCGATTAGTCTTCATAGTTTTATATTATCTTGTTAAAAGATAAGTGTGCTGCGTAATCATGCATATTTCAAATTAAACTTCAGTTTAATATTTCAGTTACTGCTGAATAGAGTATGTTCTTTATATAAACTGCAACCCTGATAACAAACAGGAAAAAGCCTACGGCTTTTTCTTCTTTGAAATAGTAAGAGACGAGCAACCCGGATTGACAACCCAGATTTAGGAGTTATGGGTTTTTATATTTCTTAACATTAGACGTGATCGTCTCTTACTAGGTTGCTAGCTACCGCTGCAACCCGGTTGCCTATGCAAGTTAATAAAGGCAAGAGTTCGTTCTTTATTGTAAGGTTCAAATCTTACCGCTGGTATACGATTATGTTTGAAAGACTGCAGTGTGAAAAGACATCAAAAATGCAGTTTTTGGTGGAAAAATTTATTCTCTTTTAGAAATAATTTATTTTAGTTACTATAGATTTTTAACCCAATTAATTTCCTTTAAAATGAGCTATTGAACAACCCTCTACGATGTTCCAGTGCCAAGCTATCTGTGGAAAAGAAAAAGAAAAAAAAAGAAAAAAGAAAAAAATATCCCGTTTGGGGAGAATAACGTGGTTAAAGTCAATTTTCTTGATTTTCATGCCAATATATTTCCCTTGCTGTTCAAGCCAAGGGACAGAAAGTTTTTTATACAGGGGTTTCGGACAAGGCGAATCTAATGGTGTACTTTTTGTTTTGATCTGACTCCTCTGTTAGGAACTATGGGTTTTTATATATCTTAACATTGGACGTGATCGTCTCTTACTAGGTTGCTAGCTACCGCTGCAACCCGGATAATGATGTACTTTTGTTTTGATATGACTCTATGTTTAGGAACACCAGTCTCTTCGGAGGCGTGGGTTCAAATCTTACCGGTGGTATACGATTATGATTTATGTACAAAAATCAAATATCTTTGAAAAGACTGCAGCATGAAAAGACATCAAAAATGTAGTTTTTGGTGGAAAAATTTATTCTTTTTTAGAAATAATTTATTTTAGTTACTAAAGATTTTTAACCCAATTAATTTGCTTTAAAATGAGCTATTGAACAACTATCTACGATGTTCCAGTGCCAAGCTATCTGTGGATAAGAAAGAAAAAAGAAAAAAAAATATCCCGTTTAGGCAGAATGTTGTAGTAGCTGCCACTTTTCTTGATTTTCAAGCCAATATATTTCCCTTGCTGTTCAAGCCAAGGGACAGAAAGTTAACTATACAGGGGTTTCCGACAAGGTGGTTCTAATGGTGTACTTTTTGTTTTTACCTGACTCTCTTTTAGGAGTTAGGGGTTTTTATATTTCTTAACATTGGACGTGATCGTCTCTTACTAGGATGCTAGCTACCGCTGCAACCCGGATAATGTAATTAAATATAACTGTACTAGCCTATACTATAGTTAAGTGGCCTATAAAATTTAGTATAGGCAAGAGGTCGTTCTTTATTATAAAGACAACAAATTGTCTGCGGTTAGAAGACAAGTGACAATCAGAATTCATATATATAGAATCTATATATATGTAAAAGCCTGCCACGTGCCGAGTGCTGGGGCCCAGCAGCAAAGCCTCCAGGCTCCCGGTACTATAAATAATGTAAATTCCAGATCTAGCTCAGTCCAATATATGCAATGGTGTGCTTTTCTAATGATCTTCCTTTAATATAAATCTGTGGAATTACTAACCTATACTATAATTCAGTGGCGTATAAAATTTAGTATAGGCATAAGATCGTTCTTTATTACTTCATCATTGTGATAACGTTCCCTGCTCTTTTGTCTAGCCTGCTCAATTGTTGCTTCTCTATAAAGTTTATCATTGTGATAACGCTCCTTGATCTTTTGTTTAGCCTGCTCAATTCTTGCTTCTCTGTAATGTTCATCATTACCATACCGTTCCTTGATCTTTTGTTTGGCTGTCTCAATTTTTGCATGTCTATAATCTTCATCATTGTGATAACACATCTTGCTGTTTTGTTTTGCTCTCTCAATTATTACTTCTCGATACGCCTGGTCGGTTGAATACCTTTGCTTTTTTCTTTTCAAGTTACTATCTCTGTTGTTTGTGTAGTACTCTTTCTTCAACTTGCGTATAGCCTGCTTTGATCTAACCATTATTCTAATCAAGAATGAAAGAATTTTCAGTTTTGACTTTCCTTATATACTAATTATGACGTCACTCTATTCACGTCATAACTCTAATATAAAACTATGATGACGTTCATTATTTATCTAGTAGGGTTTCAGACAAGGTATTTCTAATGATGTACTTTTGTTTTGATCTGACTCTATTTTTAGGAGTTTTGGGTTTTTATATTTCTTAGCATTGGACTGATCGTCTCTTACTAGGTTGCTAGCTACTGCTGCAACCCAAATTCACATATATATTTATTTATGAGAGGCAGCCTGGCCGAGTGGTCCAAGGCACTGGTGTTAGCCACCAGTCTCTTCAGAGGCGTGGGTTCAATTCTTACCGCTGGTATACGATTATGTTTGAAAGACTGCAGTGTGAAAAGACATCAAAATGCAGTTTTTGGTGGAAAAATTTATTCTCTTTTAGAAATAATTTATTTTAGTTACTATAGATCTTTAACCCAATTAATTTCCTTTAAAATGAGCTATTGAACAACCCTCTACGATGTTCCAGTGCCAAGCTATCTCTGGATACAAAAGAAAAAAAAAAGAAAAAAAGAAAAAAATATCCCGTTTAGGCAGAATGTTGTAGTAGCTGCCACTTTTCTTGATTTTCAAGCCAATATATTTCCCTTGCTGTTCAAGCCAAGGGACAGAAATTTTACTATGCAGGGGTTTCGGACAAGGCGGTTCTAATGGTGTACTTTTTGTTTTGATCTGACTCTTTTTTTAAGAACTATGGGTTTTTATATTTCTTAACATTGGACGTGATCGTCTCTTACTAGGTTGCTAGCTACCGCTGCAACCCGGATTCTAAGAAGTACGTCTCCGTATATTCACTGTGTTGTCGAACATTTTCCATTGCATCTATAAACTGTTCCGCAGTTGCCAATCCATACCTTGGAAGCTTTTCGTTAAACTGACAACATTTCTTTTGGATATTACTATGAAGCTTTGCCAAAGAATTTCTAGCCGACTTTTTAACAGCATCCGCTCTTTCAAAGAGAATTTTAATCTGTAATTTTGAATACTTTTCGTGATCCCGATAAAACATGCGTAAAATGTTTCTCAATTTACAAAGATCAGCCTGCATTTTTGCCATCTTCTTGTATTTCTGAATGTAATTTTTCCCTTTGTCCTTATGCGTTCTTCGGTACAACCTCGCAGAGAATTTAATTTTTTCATTATAGCTTTTGTCACCCCAGTATCTACCCATTATTCTGGTAGCAACTTTTTTCTTATGTTTGTTTCGGTAATCTTCATCATTATCATACCGTTCCTTACTCTTTTGTTGGGCTGTCTCAATTTTGCATGTCTATAATCTTCATCATTGTGATAACACATCTTGCTGTTTTGTTTTGCTCTCTCAATTATTACTTCTCGATACGCCTTGTCAGTTGAATACCTTTGCTTTTTTCTTTCCATGATGTTGTCTCTGTTTTTTGTATAGTACTGTTTTTTTAAATTACGTATAATAACTTGCTTAGAAGGCATCTTATTACAAAACAAGAAATAATATTTTCATCTAATTAACACTTCTTATAACTCGTATCAGGTATCCATAACCTAACAAAAAATAAAACTAATCTTTAAATTTTCAGGTATTTTGTTAGTTTGAATGAAAAAATTTAAATTATTGCTCAGTTATCATAAATATTTTTGCAGTTTACATAATAACTTTAGCGATTCTAAACTGAAAAATAAAATATATATTAAAAAATGTAATTTTTTGGTCTGAAAATACATAGTCAATCCCACATCGGGTAGTTAGAACCTAACCAAAAATAAAACTAATTTTTCTAGGAGTTAGGGGTTTTTATATTTCTTAACATTGGACGTGATCGTCTCTTACTAGGTTGCTAGCTACCGCTGCAACCCGGAACCACCAAAAATTACTTCATTTTACATAATAATGGATAATTATATAATAAAAACCTAATTGACAAATACCATTTATGATAAACTATATCGGTCCTTTATGTAAACAAAATCAAGTATCTTTGAAAAGACTGCAGTATGAAAATACATCAAAAATGCTGTTTTTTTACAAAATTGATTCTACTTTAAAAAATATTTTATTTTTAATTACAAAAGGCACTAGATGCAGCAATTTCCTTTAAAATGAGCCATTATACAGCTATCTCTGATTTTCCAGTGCCCAGCAGCTAGCTAGAGGAGAAAAAAAGCGTAAAGAAAAAAAGATGCCGTTTGTGGAGAATATAGTGGTTAAAGTCAATTTTCTTGATTTTCAAGCAAATATATTGTCTTTGTTATTCAACCTATAGGACGGTAAGTTTGCTATATAGAAGTTTTGGACAAGGCGGTTCGAATAGTATCTTTCTTGTTTTGATCTAAATCTTTTTTCAGGAATTATGGTTACTTTAGTTTTTACTATGGGGCATGATCGTCTCTTACTAGGTTGCTAGCTACCGCTGCAACCCAGATATACCACATACCTCTTTTTTTCCTGTTGCATCAGTTACTATGAGATAGACTTCGGTCCTTACTGTAACTTGTCAGTTGAATACCTTTGCTTTTTTCTTTCCAAGATGTTGTCTCTGTTTTTTGTATAGTACTGTTTTTTTTAAATTACGTATAATAACTCGCTTAGAAGGCATCTTATTACAAAACAAGAAATAATATTTTCATCTAATTAACACTTCTTATAACTCGTATCAGGTATCCATAACCTAACAAAAAATAAAACTAATTTTTAAATTTTCAGGTATTTTGTTAGTTTGAATGAAAAGATTAAAATTATTGCTCTGATATCATAAATATTTTTGCAGTTTACATAATAACTTTATCGATTCTAAACTGAAAAATAAAATATATATTAAAAAATGTAATTTTTTGGTCTGAAAATACATAGTCAATCCCACATCGGGTAGTTAGAACCTAACCAAAAATAAAACTAATTTTAACATTTTAAGGTATTTTTCCAGCTTGTACTGAAATATTCAAACTATTGCTCGGATACCATGGATATTTTTGCAGTTTACACAAGCTGCAAAGAACGCACAGGCTGATCTTTGTAAACTGAGAAAAATTTTACGAATGTTTTACCGGGATTACCAAAAATATTCAAAATTAAAGATTAAAATTATCTCTGAAAGAATAGATTTTGTTGAAAAGTCAGCTAGAGATGCTTTCGCAAAACTTCATAGTAATATCCAAAAGAAATGTTGCATGTTTAGTGAAAAGCTTCCAAGGTATGGACCGGCAACTGTGGAACAGTTTACAGATGTAATGGGAAATCTTATACATCACTGTGAATATATGGAGGCATAATTGTCCTTTACTTAGTTTCAGCTTAAATTCGATGATCGAGGCTTTATGTACTACATCCAACGACTATGACGTCATTGATCAATATTGTATATACAAAATTAAGTTTTTCGTGAAAAATCATTAATAAAAAAAAATTAAGTGCAAAAGGCGCTAGATCTAGAGATTTCCTTTAAAATGAGCCATTGAACAACTCTCTACGATGTTCCAGTGCCAAGCTATCTCTGGAAACAAAAGAAAGAAAAAATATCCCGTTTGTGCAGAATAACGTGGTTAAAGTCAATTTTCTTGATTTTCAAGCCAATATATTTTCTTTGTTATTCAAGTCAAAGGGTGGTAAGTTTCTTTTATAGGGGTTTCGGACAAGGTGGTTCGAATGGTGTACTTTTTGTTTTGATCTGACTATTTTTCTAGTAGTTAGGGGTTTTTATATTTCTTAACATTGGACGTGATCGTCTCTTACTAGGTTGCTAGCTACCGCTGCAACCCGGATATTACTATTTTAATTATCCTATTATAATTTCGTCTCCTATCAAGTACGAATAACCTAACAAAAAATAAGACTAATTTTTAAATTTTCAGGTATTTTGTTCGTTTGAATGAAAAGATTAAAATTTTTGTTCAGATATCATAAATATTTTTGCAGTTGACATAATAACTTTAGCGATTCTACACTGAAAAATAAGATATATAATAAAAAAAATTGAATTTTTTGGTCTGGAAATACATATTAAATCACACGTCGGGTAGTTATAATGTACTAACTACATCCAATGACTATGACGTCATTGATCAATAATGTACATAACAAATTAAGTTTTTCGTAAAAAATTGATTCTATTTTAAAAAAAAAATTAAGTACAAATGGCACTAGATCTAGAAATTTCCTTTAACATGAGCCATTGAACAATTTACGATGTTCTAGTGCCAATCTATCTGGGGAAAAGAAGAAAAAAAATATGGCGTTTGTGGAGAATAACGAGGTTAAAGTCAATTTTCTTGATTTTCAAGCCAATATATTTTCTTTGTCATTCAAGCCAAAGGGCGGTAAGTTTCCTTTATAGGGGTTTGGGACAAGGCAGGGGTTTGGTGGTTCTACGCGTGTACTTTTTGCTTTGATCTGACCTTTTTTAAGGAATCCTACGGCTTTTTCTTATTTGGAATAGTATTAGAGGGACCTCAACGAATCAGGCAGCTAAGTCCAATATATGCAATGGTTTAGTATTCCAATGATCATCTTTTAATAAAAAACATAAACTATTTTAAAATCGTGTCCTTGAAATCCTAGGAGGCGCAGTGGATAGTGTGTTGGAGTTCTGCTCCAAAGGTCATAGATTGAAATCCTGCCGAAGACAATTTTCATACATTTGTCTTTTTAAACTCCTATTAATAACTACTACATGACATCCTCTTGACCAACACATTTTATGATGAACTATGTCGATCCTTTATGTACTTTTGATGTATCGATTGGTATCAGAATTCCGTTTTTTAGAGTTTCGGTTACTATTGAGACGATTCACTCTTACTAAACAGTTCGTTACCAAGAACTGTTTGATAGATATATAGAACATAGAAAACAAGCAAGGGAACTTACTAAATTCTTTTCGAATCTTTGTTGGACTTGTTCAGGACTCTAATGAGGATAAGTCCTCGATATCCTCAAAACATAAACTCCTTTGCATGATTACCATTAAACTTTGTCATTTTCTGACGGCAGTGATTGCAAGTCGTCATTTATTTGAAGTACCATTCTCTCCACGAAAACCTTCAAGTCAGACTTCCTACTTTCACAAGCTGCGATAACTTCTGAATGATTAGGTGAATTTTCAGAATCAGTGTCCATCACACATTTATTCGAAATAAGGCTGAAAGCAAAAACAAACATGCCACAGTGGCGAGCTACGACAACTTCTGGTACAGTAGACATTCCTACAGCATTAATATTTAATGTATGTAGTAGCATTTGGCATTCAGACGGTGTCTCATATGCTGGACCACCATTCATGCAATAAACACCTTCGTGAATATTTTCCTTCAAGCCAATTTCGCTACCAATTTTTAGTGCATATTCACGATATTTTTTATTGTACGCTCCTTGCATTGAGGGGAATCGAGTGCCAAATTTTTTATCATTTGGGCCAACCAATGGAGATCTTCCAGCTAACCCTGGCATGCTTACATGGTCTTTTATTATCATTATGTCGCCAATTTTGTGATTGGACATTAAACCACCAGCAGCATTGCTAATGATCAAACTCTTAACTCCCATTACGTGCAAGACTCGAACCGGTAAGGCGCACTTCCAAGTCGGGTATCCTTCATACGGATGAAATCTACCTTGCATACACACAACTGGGACATTTTTAAGCAGCCCTATTACCATTTGGCCCTTATGCCCAACAACGGTTGAAACAGGGAAATGGGGTATATTTTCGTAATGAATGGTGGTTCTATTTTCTAATAAGTTTCCAAGTTCACTTAACCCAGAGCCGCAAATAATTCCTATCTGGCACCTGTACTTTGTTTTAGATAATAAAAAATCAGCAATAGCTTTAATCTCATCATAATTAAGAGGTGATTCTTCAACAACAGGAGTTTGACGTAGATGATTCCAACTATTGGTTATCAAGTTTTTCAGCTGAGAAGAGAAGCTCATAAGAATCTCATTTGCAATGTCTGAATATTTAGTCATTGTTTCAAATTACAATACTATTGCTTTATATTGAAACCACGCATCAAGTATCGAAAACCTATCAAAAATAAAAACTAATTTTAAAATTTTCTGATATTTTTCTAGTTTTAATTAAAAAATTAGAATTATTGCTCAGACACCGAAAATACTTTTGCAGTTTACATAATAACTTTAGTCATCCATAAAATAAAATTATTCTATTTGAAATTTTCAGGAATTAATCTAGTTTCAATTCAGCAATCAGTTTTTTTGTTAAAACTAAAGAACCTAATATATATAAAATAACTATATCTACATACTTTGATAAAGTTAATAACACTATTTTGATCTTTGTATTTAAGGTGATGTTAATACCATTTGCTATTACAGTGTTGTATAGTGTTGTGTCCTTAAAGAAATGTATTTTTTGGGATTGGATGTGATCTTCTGTTACTAGGTTACAAGCTACCGCTGCATCCCGGATCAAGTTGCGTATATAAGTTAGTATAGGCAAAAGTTCATTCTATATTATAAAATTTTGTTTCATGGATCGCTAAAGTTATTATGTAAACTGCAAAAAGATTTATGGTGTCTTAGCAATAATTTTTATTGTTTAATGAAAACTAGAAAATACCTGAAAATTTTAAAATTAATTAGTATTTTTGATAGGTTCTATCTACTCGAAACATCATAATATAAGGAGGTGTTTGGAAACATAGCTATAAATATATTATGGTCTCAAGAGAACAAAGTAAATTAAGATAAACGTCATTAATCAAATATCTTAGTATATCCTACATGATCTAGTGATTAGGATAGCTGGCTCTCACCCAGTTGGCTCGAGTTCGATTCCCGGTATGGGAAAATTTTACTAATGATTACTTAAGAAGTATAATTAAAATAATCATCTATATAATAATTAAGGTATTTTTCTAGCTTTTATTGAAATATTCAAACTATTGCTCGGATACCATGGATATTTTTGCAGTTTACACAAGCTGCAAAGAACGCACAGGCTGATTTTTGTAAATTGAGAAAAATTTTACGAATGTTTTACCGGGATTACGAAAAATATTCAAAATTAAAGATTAATAATTTTCTCTGAAAGAATAGATTTTGTTGAAAAGTCAGCTAGAGATGCTTTCGCAAAACTTCATAGTAATATCCAAAATAAATGTTGCATGTTTAGTGAAAAGCTTCCAAGGTATGGACCGGCAACTGTGGAACAGTTTACAGATGTAATGGGAAATCTTATACATCCCTGTGAATATATGGAGGCATAATTGTCCATTACTTAGTTTCAGCTTAAATTCGATGATCGAGCCTTTATGTAATACTAACTACATCCAACGACTATGACGTCATTGATCAATATTGTATATAAAAAATTAAGTTTTTCGTAAAAAATAATTAATTAAAAACAAAATTAAGTACTAATAGCACTAGATCTAGAGATTAAATTTAAAATGAGCCATTGAACAACTCTCTACGATGTTCCAGTGCCAAGCTATCTCTGGAAACAAAAGAAAGAAAGAAAAAAATATCCCGTTTGTGGAGAATAACGTGGTTGAAGTCAATTTTCTTGATTTTCAAGCCAATATATTTTCTTTATTATTCAAGCCAAAGGGCGGTAAGTTTCCTTTATAGGGGTTTCGGATAAGGCGGTTCTAATGGTGTACATTTTGTTTTGATCTGACTCCTTTTTTAGGAGTTATGGGTTTTTATATTTCTTAACATTGGACGTGATCGTCTCTTACTAGATTGCTAGCTACCGCTGCAACCCGGATTAACATTGGACGTGATCGTCTCTTACTAGGTTGCTAGCTAAGACTGCAACCATGATAATTTACTTAATTAAAGCTATAAATTAAAGCTATATTAATATATTAATATATCCTATATGGTCTAGAGGTTGGGATAGCTCTCACCCAGTATTCTTGAGTTCAATTTCTGTATGGGAAATTTTTACTTATGATGATTTCTTAAGGAACATAATGAAAATTTCTTAATGTAATAAAAATAATTTGTTTTAATTACAAAATGTTTTTAACCCCATTAATTTCCTTTAAAATGAGTCATTGAACAACTCTACGATGTTCCAGTGCCATGCTATCTGTTGTATTACTAACCTATACTATAATTAAGTGGCGTATAAAATTTAGTATAGGCAAGAGGTCGTTCTTTATTTATTAAAACTAGCTACCGCTGCAACCCGGATAAAAATGATTTGGTTTAATTACAAAAGGTATTTAACCCCATTTATTTCCTTTAAAATGAGCCATTGACCAACTCTACTGTTACTTATTCCAATGTATACAATCCTTTTTTTATTCCAATGATCGTCTTTCAATGTAACTATTTCATTTTTTACTATGGGGCGTGATCATCTCTTACTAGGTTGCTAGCTACCGCCTCAACCCGGGTAGGTTGCAAGCAAATATTGCAACCCGTATTCCAGTTACTATGGGCTATAGCTCGTCCTTTAATGTAATAGGTTGCTAGCTACCGCTGCAACCCGGATTTTGATCTGACTCCTTTGTTAGGAACTATGGGTTTTTATATTTCTTAACATTGGACGTGATCGTCTCTTACTAGGTTGCTAGCTACCGCTGCAACCCGGACTAGATCGATCCTTTATGTAAATCTTTTTTTCCAATCGCGTGAGACCATATCCGGGCTGCAGCGGTAGCTAGCAACCTAGTAAGAGACGATCACGTCCAATGTTAAGAAATATAAAAACCCATAGTTCCTAACAGAGGAGTCAGATCAAAACAAAAAGTACACCATTAGAACCACCTTGTCCGAAACCCCTGTATAAGAAACTTTCTGTCCCTTGGCTTGAACAGCAAGGGAAATATATTGGCAGGAAAATCAAGAAAATTGACTTTAACCACGTTATTCTCCCCAAACGGGATATTTTTTTCTTTTTTCTTTTTTTCTTTTTCTTTTCCACAGATAGCTTGGCACTGGAACATCGTAGAGGGTTGTTCAATAGCTCATTTTAAAGGAAATTAATTGGGTTAAAAATCTATAGTAACTAAAATAAATTATTTCTAAAAGAGAATAAATTTTTCCACCAAAAACTGCATTTTTGATGTCTTTTCACACTGCAGTCTTTCAAACATAATCGTATACCAGCGGTAAGATTTGAACCCACTCCTCCGAAGAGACTGGTGGCTAACACCAGTGTCTTGGACCACTCGGCCAGGCTGCCTCTCATAAATAAATATACATGTGTATTTGGGTTGCAGCAGTAGCTAGCAACCTAGTAAGAGACGATCAGTCCCCAGCTAAGAAATATAACAAAACTCCTAAAAATAGAGTAAGATCAAAACAAAAGTACATCATAAGAACTACCTTGTCTGAAACCCTACTAGATAAATAATGAATGTCGTAGCTTTATATTAGAGCTATGAAGTGAATAGAAAAACACGAAATTATATTGTTGTTTCTGATGACGTCATGAAATAATATCATTGCGCCTTGACGTCAATAAAATCATTACGCCATGACGTCATAATTACTACTTAAGAACGGCACAGATGTAAATTCTCTCATTCTTGATTAGAATAATGGTTAGATCGAAGCAAGCTATACGCAATTTGAAAAAACAGTACTACACAAACAACAGAGATAGTATCTTGAAAAGAGAAAAGCAAAGGTATTCAACCGACCAGGCGTATCGAGAAGTAATAATTGAGAGAGCAAAACAAAGGTATTCAACCGACCAGGCGTATCGAGAAGTAATAATTGAGATCCGGGTTGCAGCGGTAGCTAGCAACCTAGTAAGAGACGATCACGTCCAATGTTAAGAAATATAAAAACCCATAGCTCCTAAAAAAGGAGTCAGATCAAAACAAAAAGTACACCATTAGAACCGCCTTGTCCGAAACCCCTGTATAGGAAACTTTCTGTCCCTTGGCTTGAACAGCAAGGGAAATATATTGGCTTGAAAATCAAGAAAATTGACTTTAACCACGTTATTCTCCCCAAAAGGGATATTTTTTTCTTTTTTTTTGTATCCAGAGATAGCTTGGCACTGGAACATCGTAGAGGGTTGTTCAATAGCTCATTTTAAAGGAAATTAATTGGGTTAAAAATCTATAGTAACTAAAATAAATTATTTCTAAAAGAGAATAAATTTTTCCAATAAAAACTGTATTTTTGATGCAGTGACGTCATAATTACTATATAAGATTCTCTTTTCTTTGTTTCCAGCATAATAAAGATCAAACTCTTCCCTATACTAACTTGCATACGCAACTTTACTATAGTTAAGATTACAGTATTTTTATAATTTTCTTTACATTAAAAGACGATCACTGAAATAACAAACCATTCCATACATTGGACTTAGTTAGCTACTTGATTGTTTGAGTTTCGTCTCTTACTATTTAAAAGAAGAAAAAGCCGTAGGCTTTTTCCTGTTTGTATTTATAGTTAAAAAACGAACTCAAGTCCAAAGAAACTGAACACTGTGGTTCATTCATATTATCTTCATTATTTTAGCTAGAATGTAAATAAACAAGTTTCTTTTTTAAATTTTAAATTGAAAAGATAGTGCTTTTAATTATATTAAAAGACGATAACTGAAATAACAAACCATTCCATACATTGGACTTAGTTAGCTTCTTGATTGTTTGAGTTTCGTCTCTTACTATTTAAAAGAAGAAAAAGCCGTAGGCTTTTTCCTGTTTGTATTTATAGTTAAAAAACGAACTCAAGTCCAAAGAATCTGAACACTGTGGTTCATTCATATTATCTTCATTATTTTAGCTAGAATGTAAATAAACAAGTTTCTTTTTTAAATTTTAAATTGAAAATATAGTAAAGAAAGAACTTCAGTACATAGTAACTAAAACAAGATTATAATTAGCTTTGGTATAAAATACTGTCGGCGGTGGGATTCAATCCCATGCCTCCGAATTGAAGAGTGGCTAACACCAGCACCTTAAACCGCTCGACCATGCTGCCTCACATAACTATGCCGTTATAATGCCATTATAAACGCCATAATACTCTAAATTAAAACTCTAAACTAAAACTTAAACTCTTCGATATGTTTTGCTATCAGGCCACCTTTCTATGAAGCTGTTATTACAGTAAAGAACGATCTCTCGTCCATATTATAAAGACGGTCATTGGAATAAAAACCCAATACATACATTTGATTTAGTTAGCTACTTGATTGTTTGAGGCTAGTCTCTTACTATTTCAAAGAAGAAAAAGCCGTAGGCTTTTTCCTGTTTGTAATCAATTGGAAAGAGTTCTACCTTTAATCCGGGTTGCAGCGGTAGCTAGCAACCTAGTAAGAGACGATCACGTCCAATGTTAAGAAATATAAAAACCCATAGTTCCTAAAAAAAAAGGAGTCAAATCAAATTCAAAAGTACACCATTAGAACCGCCTTGTCCAAAACCCCTGTATTGTATAATAAAGAACGACTTCTTGCCTATACTAAATTTTATACGCCACTTTATTATAGTATAAGTTCAACAGATAGCTTTGCACTGGAACATCGTAGAGAGTTGTTCAATGGCTCATTTTAAAGGAAATTGATGGGGTTAAAAACCTTTTGTAATTAAAACAAATTATTTTTATTACATGAAGAAATTCTAATTATATTCCTTAAGAAATCATCATAAGTAAAAATTTCCCATACGGAAATTATAGTAAAGATCGAACTCTTCCCTATACTAACTTGCATACGCAACTTCACTATAGTTAAGATTACAGTATTTATATTATGCATCATTATAAATTATAAAAGGTTCAAATGTTTGAAGATTATAGAGTTAAAAATTTTCCCACCCCGGGAATCGAACCCGAGCCTGTTAAGTGAAGGTTAACTATCCTAGCCACTAGACCATATTGAACTATAAAGAAGTATGATTTAAGAGCCATATGCGTATTATGATTTCACCATACCAATTATAATAAGGCCAAAACAAAATTGTCGACTTGCAACCTTACTTTTGACACATTAGTTAAATCTTCATCAGGCTTAAAAAATGTTTTGCTAGTTTTACATGAAAGAACGAACCTTAGTCTATATATAATAAAGAACGACACCTTGCCCATGTTAACTAAAACATAAATAGGGATTATGTAATTTCCAATAGTATCATGGCTGTAGAGATGGCTGAAACCTAGTTACAATAAAAAACGATCATTGGAATAAAAAAAATTGCATACCTTTGGAATTAGCTAGCTACTTGATTATTTGAGACTCGTCTCTTACTATTTAAATGAAGAAAAAGCCGTAGGCTTTTTTCTGTGTGTAATCAGTTTATTATCATAGGCAGCACGCTAGCACTGCCTGAGTAAAGAACGATGTGGGCACAATGTGTTTTTTTTCTGGTTGCAGCGATAGCTAGCAACCTAGTAAGAGACGATCACGTCCAATGTTAAGAAATATAAAAACCCATAGTTCCTAACAAAGGAGTCAGATAAAAACAAAAAGTTTACATTAAAGAACGAACTTTAGTCCATAGTAACTGAAGTTATATTAAAAAAAAAGATCACTAGGAGACCATACATAAGGGATCGATACTGTAAATTGGAATTTCGTAAGTATCGGCGGTATCATGTTTTTATTTATAATAAAGAACGAACTCTTGCCTATAATAACTTATATAGGCATCCGGGTTGCAGCGGTAGCTAGCAACCTAGTAAGAGACGATCACGTCCAATGTTAAGAAATATAAAAACCCATAGTTCCTAACTAAGGAGTCAGATCAAAACAAAAAGTACACTATTAGAACCGCCTTGTCCGAAACCCCTTTATAGTAAACTTTATGTCCCTTGGCTTTAACAGCAAGGGAAATATATTGGCTTTAAAATCAAGAAAAGTGGCAGCTACTACAACATTCTGCCTAAACGGGATTTTTTTTTCTTTTGTTTCCAGAGATAGCTTGGCACTGGAACATCGTAGATAGTTGTTCAATGGCTCATTTTAAAGGAAATTAATTGGGTTAAAAATCTATAGTAACTAAAATAAATTATTTCTAAAAGAAAATAAATTTTTATACCAAAAACTGCATTTTTTTATGTCTTTTCACACTGCAGTCTTTCAAACATAATCGTATACCAGCGGTAAGATTTGAACCCACGCCTCCGAAGAGACTGGTGGCTAACACCAGTGCCTTGGACCACTCGACCAGGCTGCCTCACATAAATAAATATATATATATGAATTTGGGTTGCAGTAGTAGCTAGCAACCTAGTAAGAGACGATCAGTCCAATGCTAGGAAATACAAAAACCCAAAACTTCTAAAAATAGAGTCAGATCAAAACAAAAGTACATCATTAGAACTACCTTGTCTGAAACCCTACTAGATAAATAATGAATGTCATCATAGTTTTATATTAGAGCTATGACGTGAATAGAAAAACACGAAATTATATTGTTGTTTCTGAAGACGTCATGAAATAATACCATTACGCCTTGACGTCAAGAAATAAAATCATTACGCCGTGACGTCATAATTACTATATAAGAAACGTCAAAACTGTAAATGGTCTCATTCATGAATACATAATGGTTAGATCAAAGCAAGCTACACGCAAGTTAAAAAAAACAGTACTACAAAAAAAAAAAAAAATAGTATCTTGAAAAGAAAAAAGCAAAGGTATTCAACCTACCAGGCGTATCGAGAAGTAATAATTGAGAGAGCAAAACAAAACAGCAAGATGTGTTATCACAATGATAAAGATTATAGACATGCGAAAATTGAGACAGCCAAATCCGGGTTGCAGCGGTAGCTAGCAACCTAGTAAGAGACGATCACGTCCAATGTTAAGAAATACAAAAACCCATAGTTCCTAACAAAGGAGTCAGATCAAAACAAAAAGTACACCATCAGAACCGCCTTGTCCGAGACCCCTCTATAGAAAAATTTGCTGTCTCTTCGCTTTAAGAGCAAGGGAAATATATTGGCTAGAAAATCAAGAAAAGTGGCAGCTACTACAACATTCTGCCTAAACGGGATATTTTTTTTTCTTTTGTATCCAGAGATAGCATGGCACTGGAACATCGTATATAGTTGTTCAATGGCTCATTTACAGTAAAGAACAAACTTCCAGCCCATAGTAACTAAAATAAGATTATAATTAATGTTAATTTATAGTAAAGAACGAGAATTGGAAAACCTAATAAAGAACAAACCATGGGACATATTAGACTTAGTTTGATGCCTGACTCTTCGAACTTTGTCTCTTGCTATTCCAAATTAGAAAAAGCCATAGGTTTTTTCCTGTTTTCCGGGTTGCAGTGGTAGCTAGCAACCTAGTAAGAGACGATCACGTCCATAAGAAATATAAAAACCCATAGTTCCTAACAAATGAGTCAGATCAAAACAAAAAGTACACCATTAGAACCGCCTTGTCCGAAACCTCTGTATAGTAAACTTTCTGTCCCTTGGCTTGAACAGCAAGGGAAATATATTGGCTTGAAAATCAAGAAAATTGACTTTAACCACGTTATTCTCCCCAAACGGGATATTTTTTTTTTCTTTTCCACAGCTAGCTTGGCACTGGAACATCGTAGAGGGTTGTTCAATAGCTCATTTTAAAGGAAATTAATTGGGTTAAAAATTTATGGTAACTAAAATAAATTATTTCTAAAAGAGAATAAATTTTTCCACCAAAAACTGCATTTTTGATGTCTTTTCACACTGCAGTGTTTCAAACATAATAACAATAAAGAACGACACCTAGACCATGTTAATTACATTAAAGGACGAACTATAGCCCATAGACACTGGAATCCGGGTTGCGGCGATAGCTAGCAACCTAGTAAGAAACGATCACGCCCCATAGTAATCCAGGTTGCAGCGGTAGCTAGCAACCTAGTAAGAGACGATCATTTCCAATGTTAAGAAATATAAAACCCATAAATAATAAAAAAAAGTAGGACAAAAACAAAAAGTACACCATTAGAACCGCCTTGTCCGAAACCCCTGTATAGGAAACTTTCTGTCATTTGGCTAGAACAGAAAGGGAAATATATTGGCTTGTAAATCAAGAAAAGTGGAAGCTATTACGACATTCTACCTAAACGGCATATTTTTTTTCTTTCTTCTTTCTTTTCCACAGATAGTTTGGCACTGGAACATCGTTGAGAATTGTTCAATGGCTCATTTTAAACAAAATTAATTGGGTTAAAAATCTTTTGTAACTAAAATAAATTATTTCTAAAAGAGAATAAATTTTTCCACTAAAAACTGCATTTTTGATGTCTTTTGATACTGCAAATGTCTTTTCAAAGATATTTGATTTTTGTACATAAATCATAATCGTATACCAGCGGTAAGATTTGAACCCATCCGGGTTGCAGCGGTAAAAAAGTACACCATTAGAACCGCCGTGTTCGAAACCTCTGTATAGGAAACTTTCTGTTCCTTGGCTTGAACAGCAAGAGAAATATATTGGCTTGAAAATTAAGAAAAGTGGCAGCTACTATGCATTCTGCCTAAACGGCATCTTTTTTTTTTCTTTCTTTCTTTTCCACAGGTAGCTTGGCACTGGAACATCGTAGAGAGTAGTTCAATGGCTCATTTTCTTAGGAAATAAATTGGACTAAAAACCTTTTGTAACTTAAACAAATTATTTTTAAAGCGGAATAAATTTTTCTACTAAAAACTGCATTTTTGATGTCTTTTCATACTGCAGTCTTTTCAAAGATATTTGATTTTTGGAGCAATCAAACAGTTCGTGGTAAATTTATATTAAAACTTCATATTCCATAGATAGCTTGGCACTGGAACATCGTAGAAAGTGGTTCAATGGCTCATTTTAAAGGAATCCGGGTTGCAGCGGTAGCTAGCAACCTAGTAAGAGACGATCACGTGTAATGTTAAGAAATATAAAAACCCCTAACTCCTAAAAAAAGAGTGAGATAAAAAAAGGACACCATTAGAACTGCCTTGTCTGAAACCCCTATAAAGGAAACTTACCGCCCTTTGGCTTGAATAACAAAGAATTACATTAAAGGACGATCATTTGAATAACAGACCATTGCATCCATTAGACTTTGTTTATATTAAAGAACAAACTTCCAGCCCATTGTAGCTAAAATAAGATTATAATTAATGTTAAAGATTAATCATTGTTACAGTAAAGAACAATCTCTGGCCCATAGTAACTGATATAAGGTGGTTTACATTATTTCCGGGTTGCAGCGGTAGCTAGCAACCCAGTAAGAAACGATCACGTCCAATGTTAAGAAATATAAAAACCCATAGTTCCAAAAAAAGGAGTCAGATCAAAACAAAAAGTACACCATTAGAACCGCCTTGTCCGAAACCCCTGTATAGGAAACTTTCTGTCCCTTGGCTTGAACAGCAAGGGAAATATATTGGCTTGAAAATCAAGAAAAGTGGCAGCTACTACAACATTCTGCCTAAACGGGATATTTTTTCTTTCTTCTTTTCCACAGATAGCTTGGCACTGGAACATCGTAGAGAGTTGTTCAATGGCTCATTTTAAAGGAAATCTCTAGATCTAGCAACTTTTGCACTTGATTTTTTTTTCAATTAATTATTTTTTACGAAAAACTTAATTTCTTATATACAATATTGACCAATGACGTCATAGTCGTTGGATGTAGTTAGTATTATATAATTATAATAAAGAACGAATATTTTACCGATTATCTACTAATAACCATATATTACGTAATAAGTGATATGACGTAATATCTAAAACCTATTGTGTACTAATAACCATATATGACTTAATGAGCGACGTGACGTAAAAATTGAAAAAATTAATTTTTATTTTATTTTCGTTTTTAGTTCAGAATCGCTAAAGTTACAAACTGCAAAAATATTTATGGTGTCTGAACAATAGTTTTAATCTTTTAATTTAGACTAGAAAAATACCTAAAAATTTAAAAATTAGTTTAATTTTTTGTTAGGTTCTTGATACTTGATACGGGACATAAAAATTCAACTAATGGTTACATAATGGTTTCAATCAAGCAAGCTACACGCAAGTTAAAAAAAGAGTACTACCAAAAAAACAGAGATAGCATCTTGAAAAGAGAAAAGCAAAGGTATTCAACCGACCAGGCGTATCGAGATGCGAAAATTGATAGTGACAAACAGCGTTATTATAATGATGTAGTTTATAGACATGCGAAAATTGAGACAGCAAAACAAAAGAGCAAGGAACGGTATGATAACGATATAGATTACCGAAACAAACATAAGAAAAAAGTTGCTACCAGAGTAATGGGTAGATACTGGGGTGACAAAAGCTGTGATGAAAAAATTAAATTCTCTGCGAGGTTGTACCGAAGAACGCATAAGGACAAAGGGAAAAATTACATTCAGAAATACAAGAAGATGGCAAAAAAGCAGGCTGATCTTTGTAAATTGAGAAACATTTTACGCATGTTCTATCGGGATCACGAAAAGTATTCAAAATTACAGATTAAAATTCTCTTTGAAAGAGCGGATGCTGTTGAAAAGTCGGCTAGAAATGCTTTGGCAAAGCTTCATAGTAATATCCAAAAGAAATGTTGTCAGTTTAACGAAAAGCTTCCAAGGTATTGATTGGCAACTGCGGAACAGTTTATAGATGCAATGGAAAATGTTCGACAACACAGTGAATATACGGAGGCGTACTTCTTAGAAAATTATAATAAAGATTGAACTCTTCCCTATACTAACTTGCATACCCAACTTCACTATAGTTAAGATTACAGTATTTATATTATACATCATTATAAATTATAAAAGGTTCAAATGTTCGAAGATTATAGAGTTAAAAATTTTCCCACATCGGGAATCGAACCCGAGCCTGTTAAGTGAAAGTTAACTATCCTAGCCACTAGACCATATGGAACCACAAAGAAGTATGATTTAAGAGCCATATGCATATTATTATTTCACCATACCAATTATAATAAGGCCAAAACCAAATCGTTGAATTGCAACCTTACTTTTGACACATTAGTTAAATCTTCATCAGGCTTAAAACATGTTTTGCTAGTTTTACATGAAAGAACGAACCTTAGCCCATAGTAGAAGAAATAAGAATATCTAGGTTGCAGCGGTAGCTAGCAACCTATTACATAATCCGGGTTTAAGTGGTAGCTAGTAACCTAGTAAGAAACGCCAAATTAAAAGATGATCATTAGAAGAACAAACAATTGCTTATATTGGACTTAGTTAGCTACTTGATTCTTTGAGGTTCGTCTCTTACTATTTTATAATAAAGATCGAACTCTTCCCTATACTAACTTGCATACGCAACTTCACTATAGTTAAGATTACAGTATTTATATTATGCATCATTATAAATTATAAAAGGTTCAAATGTTCGAAGATTATAGAATTAAAAATTTTCCCACCCCGGGAATCGAACCCGAGCCTGTTAAGTGAAAGTTATTTATCCTAGCCACTAGACCATATTGAACGACAAAGAAGTATGATTTAAGAGCCATATGCGTATTATTATTTCACCATACCAATTATAATAAGGCCAAAACAAAATCGTCGACTTGCAACCTTACTTTTGACACATTAGTTAAATCTTCATCAGGCTTAAAAAATGTTTTGCTAGTTTTACATGAAAGAACGAACCTTAGTCCATATCCGGGTTGCAGCGGTAGCTAGCAACCTAGTAAGAGACGATCACGTCCAATGTTAAGAAATATAAAAACCCATAGTTCTTAAAAAAAGAGTCAGATCAAAACAAAAAGTACACCATTAGAACCGCCTTGTCCGAAACCCCTGCATAGTAAAATTTCTGTCCCTTGGCTTGAACAGCAAGGGAAATATATTGGCTTGAAAATCAAGAAAAGTGGCAGCTACTACAACATTCTGCCTAAACGGGATATTTTTTTCTTTTTTTTTTTTTTCTTTTTTTGTATCCAGAGATAGCTTGGCACTGGAACATCGTAGAGGG
This sequence comes from Artemia sp. Qi Xiang Cuo, assembly GCF_049724085.1. Lineage (NCBI taxonomy): Eukaryota > Metazoa > Arthropoda > Branchiopoda > Anostraca > Artemiidae > Artemia > Artemia sp. Qi Xiang Cuo. The sequence goes on from NC_142799.1 coordinate 17,189,697, forward strand.
TTGTTCAATAGTACAATAAAGAACGACACCTTGCCCATGTTAACTAAAACATAAATAGGGATTATGTAATTTCCAATAGTTTCATGGCTGTAGAGATGGCTGAAACCTAGTTACAATAAAAAACGATCATTGGAATAACAAAAATTGAATACCTTTGGAATTAGCTAGCTACTTGATTATTTGAGACTCGTCTCTTACTATTTAAAAGAAGAAAAAGCCGTTGGCTTTTTCCTGTGTGTAATCAGTTTATTATCATAGGCAGCGCGCTAGCACTGCCTGAGTAAAGAACAATATGGGCACAATGTGTTTTTTTTCCGGGTTGCAGCAATAGCTAGCAACCTAGTAAGAGACGATCACGTCCAATGTTAAGAAATATAAAAACCCATAGTTCCTAACAAAGGAGTCAGATCAAAACAAAAAGTACACCATTAGAACCGCCTTGTCCGAAACCCCTGTATAGGAAACTTTCTGTCCCTTGGCTTGAACAGCAAGGGAAATATATTGGCTTGAAAATCAAGAAAATTGATTTTAACCACGTTATTCTCCCCAAACGGGATATTTTTTCTCTTTTCTTTTTTTTCTTTTCCACAGATAGCTTGGCACTGGAACATCGTAGAGGGTTGTTCAATAGCTCATTTTAAAGGAAATTAATTGGGTTAAAAATCTATAGTAACAAATAAATTATTTCTAAAAGAGAATAAATTTTTCCACCAAAAACTGCATTTTTGATGTCTTTTCACACTGCAGTCTTTCAAACATAATCGTATACCAGCGGTAAGATTTGAACCCACGCCTCCGAAGAGACTGGTGGCTAACACCAGTGTCTTGGACCACTCGGCCAGGCTGCCTCTCATAAATAAATATATATATGAATTTGGGTTGCAGCAGTAGCTAGCAACCTAGTAAGAGACGATCAGTCCCATGCTAAGAAATATAACAAAACTCCTAAAAATAGAGTAAGATCAAAAGAAAAGTACATCATTAGAACTACCTTGTCTGAAACCCTACTAGATAAATAATGAATGTCGTAGCTTTATATTAAACCTATGACGTGAATAGAAAAACACGAAATTATATTGTTGTTTCTGATGACGTCATGAAATAATATCATTGCGCCTTGACGTCAATAAAATCATTACGCCGTGACGTCATAATTACTACTTAAGAACGACACAGATGTAAATTCTCTCATTCTTGATTAGAATAATGGTTAGATCGAAGCAAGCTATACGCAATTTGAAAAAACAGTACTACACAAACAACAGAGATAGTATCTTGAAAAGAGAAAAGCAAAGGTATTCAACCGACCAGGCGCATCGAGAAGTAAAAATTGAGAGAGCAAAACAAAGGTATTCAACCGACCAGGCGTATAGAGAAGTAATAATTGAGAGAGCAAAACAAAGGTATTCAACCGACCAGGCGTATCGAGAAGTAATAATTGAGAGAGCAAAACAAAACAGCAAGATGTGTTATTACAATGATGAAGATTATAGACATGCAAAAATTGAGACAGCCAAACAAAAGATCAAGAAGCGTTACTGGGGTGACAAAATCTATAATGAAAAAATTAAATTCTCTGCGAGGTTGTACCGAAGAACGCATAAGGACAAAGGGAAATATTACATTCAGAAATACAAGAAGATGGCAAAAATGCAGGCTGATCTTTGTAAATTGAGAAACATTTACGCATTTTTTATCGGGATCACAAAAAGTATTCAAAATTACAGATTAAAATTCTCTTTGAAAGAGCGGATGCTGTTGAAAAGTCGGCTAGAAATTCCTTGGCAAAGCTTAATAGTAATATCCAAAAGAAATGTTGTCAGTTTAATGAAAAGCTTCCAAGGTATGGATTGGCAACTGCAGAACAGTTTATAGATGCAATGGAAAATGTTCGACAACACAGCGAATATACGGAGGCGTACTTCTTAGAAAATTCGTATATTAATTTTGGAAGGAGCAATTGCGGTTTATGTAGCAGCAATAAAAATATATATACAAGCATACCTATCAACAGCGAAGGAAAAGCAATGTTTTTCAATTATGGCGAAAACGAGTATAATAAAGATCTAACTCTTCCCTATACTAACTTGCATAGGCAACTTTACTATAGTTAAGATTACAGTGTTTGTATTATACATCATTATAAATTATAAAAGGTTCAAATGTTCGAAGATTATAGAGTTAAAAATTTTCCCACACCGGGAATCGAACCCGGGCCTGTTAAGTGAAAGTTAACTATCCTAGCCACTAGACCATATGGGACCTTAAAGAAGTATGATTTAAGAGCCATATGCATACTATTATTTCACCATACCAATTATAATAAGGTCAAAACAAAATCGTCGACTTGCAACCTTATTTTTGACACATTAGTTAAATCTTCATCAGACTTAAAAAATGTTTTGCTAGTTTTACATGAAATAATAAAGAACGACCTCTTGCCTATACTAAATTTTATACGCCACTTAATTATAGTATATGTTAGTAATTCAACAGATAGTTTGGCACTGGAACATCGTGGAGAGTTGTTCAATGGCTCATTTTAAAGCAAAATTAATGGGGTTAAAAACTTCTTGTAATTAAAATAAATTATTTTTATTACATTAAGATTTACAATAAAATTATAATAAAGAATTATAATAAAGAACGACCTCTTTCCTCTACTAAATTTTATAGGTCACTTAACTATAGTATAGGCTAGTACAGTTATCATATTTAAGGTCAATATATTAAAATTTTCCACTAAAAGACGGTCATTGGAATAAAAACCCAATACATACATTTGATTTAGTTAGCTACTTGATTGTTTGAGGCTAGTCTCTTACTATTTCAAAGAAGAAAAAGCCGTAGGCTTTTTCCTTTTTGTAATCAATTAGAAAGAGTTCTACCTTTAAATATAGTAAAGGACGAACTCTAAATTAGAGTAAAGATCCGGGTTGCAGCGGTAGCTAGCAACTGGTAAGAGACGGTCAATTCCCATACTAAGGAAGTAGAATAAACAATAACTCCTAAAAAAGAGAGTTAGATCGAAACACAAAGTAAACTATCGAAACTGCCCTGTCCGAAACCCATATGTAGGAAACTTAGAGCTCCTTGGTTATAGTAAAGAACGACCCTTAACCCATGTTAATTGATCCGGGTTGCTGTTACATTAAAGAACGATCATTTAAATATCCGGGTTGCAGCGGTAGCTAGCAACCTAGTAAGAGACGATCACGTCCAATGTTAAGAAATATAAAAACCCATAGTTTCTACCAAAGGAGTCAGATCAAAACATAAAGTACACCATTGGAACCGCCTTGTTCGAAACCCCTGTATAGGAAACTTTCTGTCGCTTGGCTTGAACAGCAAGGGAAATATATTGGCTTGAAAATCAAGAAAAGTGGCAGCTACTACAACATTCTGCCTAAACGGGATATTTTATTCTTTCTTTTTTTCTTTTTTCTTTTCCACAGATAGCTTGGCACTGGAACATCGTAGAGGGTTGTTCAATAGCTCATTTTAAAGGAAATTATGCAATAAAGATCAAACTCTTCCCTATACTAACTTGCATACGCAACTTCACTACAGTTAAGACTACAGTATTTATATTTTTACATTAAAAGACGATCACTGAAATAACAAACCATTCCATACATTGGACTTAGTTAGCTACTTGATAGTTTGAGTTTCGTCTCTTACTATTTAAAAGAAGAAAAAGCCGTAGGCTTTTTCCTGTTTGCATTTATAGTTAAAAAATGAACTCAAGTTCAAAGAAACTGAACACTATGGTTCATTCATATTATGTTCATTATTTTAGCTAGAATGTAAATAAACAAGTTTCTTTTTAAAATTTTAAATTGAAAAGATAGTGCTTTCAATTCAAAATATTAAAGGTTTTCCCCGAGGGGGAATCGAACCCCCTTCTCCTAGGTAACAAGTGGGTATACTTTCCATTAGACTATCGAACACTTATAAAATAAAAGTTACATATAAGATATGATAATAATTTTTTAATCCGGGTTACATAAAGGCTCGATCATCGAATTTTTACATTAAAGAACGAACTTTAGTCCATAGTCTGGGTTGCAGCGGTAGCTAGCAACCTAGTAAGAGACGATCACGTCTAATGTTAAGAAATATAAAAACCGCTAACTCCTGAGAAAAGAGTCAGATCTAATCCGGGTTGCAGCGGTAGCTAGCAACCTAGTAAGAGACGATCACGTCCAATGTTAAGAAATATAAAAACCAATAGTTCCTAACAAAGGAGTCAGATCAAATTCAAAAGTACACCATTAGAACCGCCTTGTCCCAAACCCCTGTATAGGAAACTTTCTGTCCCTTGGCTTGAACAGCTAGGGAAATATATTGGCTTGAAAATCAAGAAAAGTGGCAGCTACTACAACATTCTGCCTAAACGGGATATTTTTTTTTCTTTTTTTCTTTTCCATTTACAATAAGGAACGAACTGTAACCCATGTTCCGGGTTGCAGCGGTAGCTAGCAACCTAGTAAGAGACGATTACGTCCAATGTTAAGAAATATAAAAACCCATAGTTCCTAAAAAAGGAGTCAGATCAAATTCAAAAGTACACCATTAGAACCACCTTGTCCGAAACCCCTGTATAGTAAACTTTCTGTCCCTTGGCTTGAACAGCAAGTGAAATATATTGGCTTGAAAATCAAGAAAAGTGGCAGCTACTACAACATTCTGCCAAAATTTTTTCAAGGTTTAAAATTAATTAAGTACACAAAATCCCGTGTCGAGTATCTAAAACCTAGCATAAAACAAAACTAATTTTAAAATTTTCAGGTATTTATCTTGTTTGAATTACAAAATTATTATTATTGGTTAGACACCATAAATATTTTTGCAGTTTACAAAATAAGTTTAGCGATTCTGGACTGAAAACTAAAATAATTGCAATTATGTGACAATAATATGGAGATATGTACTTTACGGGTTACAAACCAAAAAAAGTTTGGTTCCAGGATACAATAATAAATTTGAACTGAGATGAAAAAAAATTTTCTTCCAGGAGACAAAAAGCAAAACTAATTTTAGAATTTTCATGTACTTTTGTTGTTTAAATTAAAAAATTACTATTACTGATTAGGCATCATAAATATTTTTGCAGTTTACATAATAATTTTAGCGATTAAGCCAAAAAAGAAAATTTTGGTTCCAGGAGTTTCGGTTACTATTGAGACAAGTAGCTATTATTACTATAGAGTTCATTACCATGAACTGTTTTATTGCTTCAAAATTCAAATATCTTTGAAAAGACTGCAGTGTGAAAATACATCAAAAATGCAATTTTTTTGACAAAATTGATTCTACTTTAAAAAGTATTTTATTTTTAATTACAAAAGTGACTAGATGTTGCAATTGCCTTTAAAATGAACTATTATACAACTCTCTATAATTTTCCAGTGCCCAGCTAGCTGAGCAGGAAAAAAAAGCGGAAAGAAAAAAATATCCCGTTTGTGGAGAATAACGTGGTAAAAGTCTATTTTCTTGATTTTCAAGCCAATATATTTTCTTTGTTATTCAAGCCAAAGGGCGGTAAGTTTCCTTTATAGAGGATTTGGACAAGGCGGTTCTAATGGTTTACTTTTTGTTTTGATCTGACTTTTTTTAGGAGTTGGGGGGTTTTATATTTCTTGACATTGGAGGTGATCGTCTCTTACTAGGTTGCTAGCTACCGCTGCAACCCGGATATCCCGTTTAGGCAGAATGTTGTAGTAGCTGCCACTTTTCTTGATTTTCAAGCCAATATATTTCCCTTGCTGTTCAAGCAAAGGGACAGAAAGTTTACGATACAGGGGTTTCGGACAAGGCGGTTCTAATGGTGTACTTTTTGTTTTGATCTGACTCCTTTTTTAGGAACTATGGGTTTTTATATTTCTTAACATTGGACGTGACCGTCTCTTACTAGGTACACCATTAAGAGACATAGTAAGAGACGAACCTCAAACGATCAAGTAGCTAACTAAGTCCAATGCATGCAATAACTTTTTATTCCAATGATCGTTTTTTAATGTAACATATCAGTTACTATGGGAGAGAGATCGTTCTTTACTGTAAAAACTGTTCCGCAGTTGCCAGTCCATACCTTGGAAGCTTTTCATTAAACTGACAACATTTCTTTTGGATATTACTATGAAGCTTTGCCAAAGCATTTCTAGCCGACTTTTCAACAGCATCAGCTCTTTCAAAGAGAATTTTAATCTGTAATTTTGAATACTTTTCGTGATCCTGGTAAAATATGCGTAAAATGTTTCTCAATTTACGAAGATCAGCCTGCATTTTTGCCATCTTCTTGTATTTCTGAATATAATTTTTCCCTTTGTCCTTATGCGTTCTTCGGTACAACCTCGCAGAGAATTTAATTTTTTCATTATAGCTTTTGTCACCCCAGTATCTACCCATTATTCTGGTAGCAACTTTTTTCTTATGTTTGTTTCGGTAATCTTCATCATTATCATACCGTTCCTTGCTCTTTTGTCAAGCCTGCTCAATTGTTGCTTCTCTATAAAGTTTATCATTTTGATAACGCTCCTTGATCTTTTGTTTGGCTGTCTCAATTTTTACTTCTCGATACACCTGGACGGTTGAATACCTTTGCTTTTGGTTTTTCTTATATTTGATGCGGTAATCTTCATCATTGTGATAACTCTCCTTGAACTTTTGTTTGGCTGTCTCAAGTTTTGCATGTCTATAATCTTCATCATTTTGATAACACATCTTGCTGTTTTGTTTTGCTCTTTCAATTTTTACTTCTCGATACACCTGGTTGGTTGAATACCTTTGCTTTTCTTTGTTCCAGATACTATCTCTGTTGTCTGTGTAGTACTGTTTTTTTAACTTGCCTGTAGCTTGCTTTGTTCTAACCATTATATAATTAACGAATGAGACCATTTTCATCTTTGTAGTTCTTAAGTAGTAATTATGACGTCACGGCGTAATGATTTTATTTCATGATGACGTCATGGCGCAATGATGTTATTTCATGAAGTCTTCAGAAACCACAACATAATTTCGTGTTTTTCTATTCACGTCATAGCTCTAATATAAAGCTATGACGACATTCATTATTTATCTAGTAGGGTTTCAGACAAGGTAGTTCTAATGATGTACTTTTGTTTTGATCTGACTCTATTTTTGGGAGTTTTGGGTTTTTATATTTCTTAGCATGTGACTGATCGTCTCTTACTAGGTTGCTAGCTACTGCTGCAGCCCAAATTATAAGAGGCAGCCTGGCCGAGTGGTCCAAGGCACTGGTGTTAGCCACCAGTCTCTTCGGAGGCGTGGGTTAAAATCTTATCGCTGGTATACGATTATGTTTGAAAGACTGCAGTGTGAAAAGACATCAAAAATGCAGTTTTTGGTGGAAAAATTTATTCTCTTTTAGAAATAATTTATTTTAGTTACTATAGATTTTTAACCCAATTAATTTCCTTTAAAATGAGCTATTGAACAACCCTCTACGATGTTCCAGTTCCAAGCTATGTGTGGAAAAGAAAGAAAAGAGAAAAAAAGAAAAAAATATCCCGTTTAGGCAGAATGTTGTAGTAGCTGCCACTTTTCTTGATTTTCAAGCCAATATATTTCCCTTGCTGTTCAAGCCAAGGGACAAAAAGTTTCCTATACAGGGGTTTCAGACAAGACGGTTCTAATGGTGTACTTTTTGTTTTGATCTGACTCCTCTGTTAGGAACTATGAGTTTTTATATTTCTTAACATTGGACGTGATCGTCTCTTACTAGGTTGCTAGCTACCGCTGCAACCCGGATTTTGGCCTTATTATAATTGGTATGGTGAAATAATAATATGCATATGACTCTTAAATCATACTTCTTTATGGTTCCATATGGTCTAGTGGCTAGGAAAGTTAACTTTCACTTAACAGGCTCGGGTTCGATTCCCGGTGTGGGAAAATTTTTAACTCTATAATCTTCGAACATTTCAACCTTTTATAATTTATAATGATGTATAATATAAATACTGTAATCTTAACTATAGTGAAGTTGCGTATGCAAGTTAGTATAGGGAAGAGTTCGATCTTTATTATAATGAATTACAAAATTAGTATTATTGGTTAGACACCATAAATATTTTTGCATTTTACATAATAAGTTTAGCGATTCTGGACTGAAAACTAAAATAATTGCAATTATAACACAATAATATGGAGATACGTACTTTACGGGTTACAAACCAAAAAAAGTTTGGTTCCAGAATACACTAACAACTTTGAACTGAGATGAAAAAAAATTTTCTTCCAGGAAACAAAAAGTAAAACTAATTATAAAATTTTCATATATTTTTGTTGTTTAAATTAAGAACTTACTATTACTGAGTAGGCATCATAAATATTTTTGCAGTTTACATAATAATTTTAGCGATTAAGCCAAAACAGAAAATTTTGGTTCCAGGAGTTTCGGTTACTATTGAGACAAGTAGCTATTATTACTATAGAGTTTATTACCATGAACTGTTTGATTGCTTCAAAATTCAAATATCTTTGAAAAGACTGCACTATGAAAATACATCAAAAATGCAATTTTTTTGACAAAATTGATTCTTCTTTAAAAAGTATTTTATTTTTAATTACAAAAGGCACTAGATGTTGCAATTCCCTTTAAAATGAGCTATTATACAGCTCTCTATGATTTTCCAGTGCCCAGCTAGCTGAGGATGAAAAAAAAGCAGAAAGAAAAAAATATCCCGTTTGTGGAGAATAACGTGGTAAAAGTCTATTTTCTTGATTTTCAAGCCAATATATTTTCTTTGTTATTCAAGCCAAAGGGCGGTAAGTTTCCTTTATAGAGGATTCGGACAAGGCGGTTCTAATGGTGTACTTTTTGTTTTGATCTGACTCTCTTTTTAGGAGTCGGGGGGTTTTATATTTCTTAACATTGGAGGTGATCGTCTCTTACTAGGTTGCTAGCTACCGCTGCAACCCGGATAGGACCGCCAACTGTGGAACAGTTTACAGATGTAATGGGAAATCGTATACATCACTGTGAATATATGGAGGCATAATTGTCCTTTACTTAGTTTCAGCTTAAATTCGATGATCGAGCCTTTATGTAACATTATCATACCGTTCCTTGCTCTTTTGTCTAGCCTGCTCAATTGTTGCTTCTCTGTAATCTTCATCATTATCATACCGTTCCTTGATCTTTTGTTTGGCTGTTTCAATTTTCGCCTGTCTATAAACTACATTATTATAATAACGCTGTTTGTCACTATCAATTTTCGTATCTCGATACGCCTGGTCGGTTGAATACCTTTGCTTTTCTCTTTTCAAGATACTATCTCTGTTGTTTGTGTAGTACTGTTTTTTTAACTTGCGTATAGCTTGCTTTGATCTAACCATTATCTAATTATGAATGAGAACATTTACAGTTTTGACGCTTTTTATATAGTAATTATGACGTCATGGCGTAATGATTTTATTTCATGACGTCATGGCGCAATGGTATTATTTCATGACGTCTTCAGAAACAAGAATATAATTTCGTGTTTTTCTATTCACGTCTCATAGCTGTAATATAAAACTATGATGACATTCATTATTTATCTAGTAGGGTTTCAGACAAGGTAGTTCTAATGATGTACTTTTGTTTTGATCTGACTCTATTTTTAGGAGTTTTGGGTTTTTATATTTCTTAGCATTGGACTGATCGTCTCTTGCTAGGTTGCTAGCTACTGGTGCAACCCAGATTCGCATTTATATTATTTATGAGAGGCAGCCTGGCCGAGTGGTCCAAGGCACTGGTGTTAGCCACCAGTCTCTTCGGAGGCGTGGGTTCAAATCTTACCGCTGGTATACGATTATGTTTGAAAGACTGCAGTGTGAAAAGACATCAAAAATGCAGTTTTATGTGGAAAAATTTATCCTGTTTTAGAAATAATTTATTTTAGTTACCATAGATTTTTAACCCAATTAATTTCCTTTAAAATGAGCCATTGAACAACTATCTACGAGGTTCCAGTGCCAAGCTATCTCTGGAAAAGAAGAAAAAAAGAAAAAAAGAGAAAAAAAATATCCCGTTTAGGCAGAATGTTGTAGTAGCTGCCACTTTTCTTGATTTTCAAGCCAATATATTTCCCTTGTTGTTCAAGCCAAAGGGCGGTAAGTTTCCTTTCAAGGGGTTTCGGACAAGGCGGTTCTAATGGTGTACTTTTGAATTTGATCTGACTCCTTTTTTAGGAACTATGGGTTTCTAAATTTCTTAACATTGGACGTGATCGTCTCTTACTAGGTTGCTAGCTACCGCTGCAACCCGGATATTGGCCTTAAATATAACTGTACTAGCGTACACTATAGTTAAGTGGCCTATAAAATTTAGTAGAGGCGAGAGGTCGTTCTTTATTATAATCTTTTCGAATCTTTGTTGGACTTGTTCGGGACTCTAATGAGCATAAGTCCTCGATATCCTCAAAACATAAACTCCTTTGCATGATTACCATTAAACTTTGTCATTTTCTGACGGCAGTGATTGCAAGTCGTCATTTATTTGAAGTACCATTCTTTCCACGAAAACCTTCAAGTCAGACTTCCTACTTTCACAAGCTGCGATAACTTCTGAATGATTAGGTGAATTTTCAGAATCAGTGTCCATCACACATTTATTTGAAATAAGGCTGAAAGCAAAAACAAACATGCCACAGTGGCGAGCTACAACAACTTCTGGTACAGTAGACATTCCTACAGCATTAATATTTAATGTATGTAATAGCATTTGGCATTCAGACGGTGTCTCATATGCTGGACCACCATTCATGCAATAAACACCTTCGTGAATATTTTCTTTCAAGCCAATTTCGCTACCAATTTTTAGTGCATATTCACGATATTTTTTATTGTACACACCTTGCATTGAGGGGAATCTAGTGCCAAATTTGTTATCATTTGGGCCAACCAATGGAGATCTTCCAGCTAACCCTGGCATGCTTACATGGTCTTTTATTATCATTATGTCGCCAATTTTGTGATTGGACATTAAACCACCAGCAGCATTGCTAATGATCAAACTCTTAACTCCCATTACGTGCAAGACTCGAACCGGTAAAGCGCACTTCCAAGTCGGGTATCCTTCATACGGATGAAATCTACCTTGCATACACACAACTGGGACATTTTTAAGCAGCCCTATTACCATTTGGCCCTTATGCCCAACAACGGTTGAAACAGGGAAATGGGGTATATTTTCGTAATGAATGGTGGTTCTATTTTCTAATAAGTTTCCAAGTTCACTTAACCCAGAGCCGCAAATAATTCCTATCTGGCACCTGTACTTTGTTTTAGATAATAAAAAATCAGCAATAGCTTTAATCTCATCATAATTAAGAGGTGATTCTTCAACAACAGGAGTTTGACGTAGATGATTCCAACTATTGGTTATCAAGTTTTTCAGCTGAGAAGAGAAGCTCATAAGAATCTCATTTGCAATGTCTGAATATTTAGTCATTGTTTCAAATTACAATACTATTGCTTTATATTGAAACCACGCATCAAGTATCGAAAACCTATCAAAAATAAAAACTAATTTTAAATTTTCTGATATTTTTCTAGTTTTAATTAAAAAATTAGAATTATTGCTCAGACACCAAAAATATTTTTGCAGTTTACATAATAACTTTAGTCATCCATAAAATTAAATTATTCTATTTGAAATTTTCAGGAATTAATCTAGTTTCAATTCAGCAATCAGTTTTTTTGTTAAAACTAAAGAACCTAATATATATAAAATAACTATATCTACATACTTTGATAAAGTTAATAACACTATTTTGATCTTTGTATTTAAGGTGATGTTAATACCATTTGCTATTACAGTGTTGTACAGTGTTGTATCCTTAAAGAAATCCTTAAAGAAATAAAATTAAATTATTCTATTTGAAATTTTCAGGAATTAATCTAGTTTCAATTCAGCAATCAGTTTTTTTGTTAAAACTAAAGAACCTAATATATATAATATAACTATATCTACATACTTTTGATAAAATTAATAACACTATTTTGATCTTTGTATTTAAGGTGATGTTAATACCATTTGCTATTACAGTGTTGTACAGTGTTGTATCCTTAAAGAAAGGATTCGGACAAGGCGGTTCTAATGGTGTACTTTTTGTTTTGATCTGACTCTTTTTTTAGGAGTTGGGGGGTTTTATATTTCTTAACATTGGAGGTGATCGTCTCTTACTAGGTTGCTAGCTACCGCTGCAACCCGGATTAGTGAAAAGCTTCCAAGGTATGAACCGGCAACTGTGGAACAGTTTATAGATTTAATGGGAAATTTTATAGATCACTGTGAATATATGGAGGCATAATTGTTCTTTACTTAGTTTCAGCTTTAATTCGATGATCCAGACTTTATGTACTAACTACATCCAAAGACTATGACGTCATTGATTATCAGTTACTATGGGTGAAAGATCGTTCTTTACTGTAATTATGTAATCCAATTAATATAAGTTAGAGTTCCTTTTTTCTATTATAATACGGTGCAACCCGGATCTTCATTACTACGGGCTACAGATCGGTGTTTACTGTACAAGAGGTCGTTCTTTATTATAATCCTTTAAAATGAGCTATTGAACAACCCTCCACGATGTTCCAGTGCCAAGCTATCTCTGGATACAAAAAAAGAAAAAAAAAAGAAAAAAAAAAAGAAAAAAATATCCCGTTTAGGCAGAATGTTGTAGTAGCTGCCACTTTTCTTGATTTTCAAGCCAATATATTTCCCTTGCTGTTCAAGCCAAGGGACAGAAATTTTACTATGCAGGGGTTTCGGACAAGGCGGTTCTAATGGTGTACTTTTTGTTTTGATCTGACTCTTTTTTTAAGAACTATGGGTTTTTATATTTCTTAACATTGGAGGTGATCGTCTCTTACTAGGTTGCTAGCTACCGCTGCAACCCGGATTCTGTTTGAAAGACTGCAGTGGGAAAAGACATCAAAAACTCAGTTTTTGGTGGAAAAATCTATTCTATTTTAGAAATAATTTATTTTAGTTACTATTGATTTTTAACCCAATTAATTTCCTTTAAAATGAGCCATTGAACAACTCTCTACGATGTTTCAGTGCCAAGCTATCTCTGGATACAAAAGAAAAAAGAAAAAAAAAGAAAAAAAATATCCCGTTTAGGCAGAATGTTGTAGTAGCTGCCACTTTTCTTGATTTTCAAGCCAATATTTTTCCCTTGCTGTTCAAGCCAAGGGACATAAAGTTTACTATACAAGGGTTTCAGACAAGGCGGTTCTAATGGTGTACTCTTGAATTTGATCTGACTCCTTTTTTAGGAACTATGGGCTTTTATATTTCTTAACATTGGACGTGATCGTCTCTTACTAGGTTGCTAGCTACCGCTGCAACCCGTATTGTTTTTTGATCTGACACTACTTTTAGGAGTTATGGGTTATTATATTTCTTATCATTGGACGTGATCGTCTCATACTAGATTTTCAAGCCAATATATTTCCCTTGCTGTTCAAGCCAAGGGATAGAAAGCTGACTATACAAAGGTTTTGGACAAGGCGGTTCTAATGGTGTACTTTTTGTTTTGATCTGACTCCTTTGTTAGGAACTATGGGTTTTTATATTTCTTAACATTGGACGTGATCGTCTCTTACTAGGTTGCTAGCTAACGCTGCAACCCGGATACCTATATAAGTTATTATAGGCAAGAGTATTATAGCTGCAACCCGGATAATTGACAAACACCATTTATGATGAGCTATATTCGTCCTTTATGTAACTAAACCTGGAGCCACCATATATCAGTTAGTATGGGAGAGAGATCGTTCTTTACTGTAAAAAAAAAAAGAAAAAAATATCCCGTTTAGGCAGAATGTTGTAGTAGCTGCCACTTTTCTTGATTTTCAAGCCAATATATTTCCCTTGCTGTTCAAGCCAAGGGACAGAAATTTTACTATGCAGGGGTTTCGGACAAGGCGGTTCTAATGGTGTACTTTTTGTTTTGATCTGACTCTTTTTTTAAGAACTATGGGTTTTTATATTTCTTAACATTGGACGTGATCGTCTCTTACTAGGTTGCTAGCTACCGCTGCAACCAGGATTTTCTTTGGCTGTCTCAATTTTCGTATGTCTATAAACTACATCATTATAATAACGCTGTTTGTCACTATCAATTTTTGCATCTCGATACGCTTGGTCGGTTGAATATCTTTGCTTTTCTCTTTTCGAGATACTACCTCTGTTGTTTGTGTAGTACTGTTTTTTTAACCTGCGTATAGCTTGCTTTGATCTAACCATTATCTAATTATGAATGAGAACATTTACAGTTCGTAAATTTTCGCAAAAAATTGATTTTATTTAAAAAATAATAAGTACAAATGGCACTAGATCTAGAGATTTCCTTTAAAATGAGCCATGGAACAACTATCTACTATGTTCCAGTACCAAGCTATCTGTGGAAAATAAGAAGAAAGAATAAAAGATGCTGTTTATGGAGAATAACGTGTTTAAAAACAATTTTCTTGATTTTCAAGCCAATATATTTCCCTTGCTGTTCAAACCATATGACAGAAAGTTTCCTATACAGGGGTCTCAGATATGGTGGTTCTAATTGTGTACTTTTTGTTTTGATCTGAATTTTTTTTTAGGAGTTATGGGTTTTTATATATCTTAACATTGGACGTGATCGTCTCTTAATAGGGTTGCTAGGTACCACTACAACCCGGATGATGTGAAATTACAAACAGGAAAAAGCCTATGGCTTTTTCTTGATTGGATTAGTAAGAGACGACCTGGCTACAAACTATGATTATGGCATCATTGATCAATCTTTAACATGAAATGTTCTATGCTGTAATGGTTTGTTCTTTACTAGGTATCAGCCGTCTCTACAGCCATGATACTGATGGAAATTACATAATCCCTATTTATGTTTCATTTTTAATGGGCTAGGTGTCGTTCTTTATTGTAAAATTCCTAAACACTGTTTTGTTGGAGGTGACTAATAGTTACTTCTCTTGAATCGGATTCTATGGGCCGGGGTTGGCCCTTTATTAGGTAACCATTATGTGTGAGGTCGTACTGCAGTAGTACAACGTTGTTTGTTTTGTTTAGTGCCTTTGGGGCTAGTTGCCCTCCAATTACTTTCTACTATTAAAAAGAGCACTAGCCACTCCAATTTCCACTCGATTGAGCCCTTTTCGAAGTTTTTATGACGACTCCTTCGATACGAAGTGCCCGGGGAGGGAGAAACCCCCCTCCCAAAAAAAACAACACATTGTGCCCACATCGATGTATTTGGGGGAATGATGGGCCTGGGGGGGGGGGGGGGCTAGTTGCCCACCAATCACTTTCGACTATTAAAAAGGGCGCTAGCCACTCCAATTTCCAATCGAATAAGCCCTTTTTGAAGTGTCTGCGACGACTCCATCGATAAGAAGTGCCCGATACGAAGTATGGAGAAAAAAAAAACACATTGTGCCCACATCGTTCTTTACTATGATTCCATTTTAAAAATAATTTGTTTTAATTACAAAAGTTTATTAACCCCATTAATTTCCTTTAAAATGAGCCATTGAACAAGTCTCTACGATGTTCCAGTGCCAAGCTATTTGTGGAAATACTAACCTATACTATAATTAAGTGGCGTATAAAATTTAGTATAGGCAAGTGGTCGTTCTTTATTATAAACTACCGCTTCAACCTGGATGCTAGAGGCCATTTTGATTTCAAGACGAAAGTTTATTAAGCAATCCGAAATATTTTCTAACCATGACTAAAACAGACCTATACAAGTTAAATGGCCTATACAAGTTAGTATAGGCAAGAGTTCGTTCTTTACTATAACTCTTTTTTTAGGAGTTAAAGGTTTTTATATTTCTTTACATTGGACGTGATCGTCTCTTACTAGGTTGCTAGCTACCACCGCAACGCGGATATATTTCTTAACATTGGACATGATCGTCTCCTACTAGGTTGCTAGCTACTGCTGCAACCCGGATACAATTTAGTATAGGCCAGAGGTAGTTCTTTATTATAATGTGCCGTTTTCAGTTAAATAAAAAAAAGTATTTAAAATTTTCAGGAATTATTCTAGTTTCAGTTGACAAATAAGATATTTTTGTAATTATTTAATAATTTATTTTTATATTTTAGTTACTATAGGCTAGAGTTTGTTCCTTATTGTAATTAAAATGAGTCATTGAACAACTCTCTACGATGTTCCAATGCCAAGCTATCTGTTGAATTACTAACCTATACTATAATTAAGTGGCGTATAAAATTTAGTATAGGCAAGAGGTCGTTCTTTATTATAATTACTATGGACTAAAGTTCGTTCTTTAATGTAAAAAAACCGGAACTATTAAAAAAATATTTTAACTTTAATTACAGAAGGAATTAGATGTAGCAAGCTTTACTATTGAGACGAGTCACTCTTACTATACATACAGTTCTTTATCACGTCAACTGTCTGCTTTGATGTATCTATTGGTATCAAAATTTTGTTCTTTAGAGTTTCGGTTACTATGGAGACAAGTAGCTATTATTACTATAGAGTTCATTACCATGAACCGTTTGATTACTTCAAAATTCAAATATCTTTGAATAGACTGCAGTATGAAAATACACCAGAAATGAATTTTTTGGACAAAATTGATTCTACTTTAAAAACTATTTTATTTTTAATTACAAAAGTGATTAGATGTAGTAATTTCCTTTAAAATGAGCTATTATAGAACTCTCTATGATTTTCCAGTACTAAGATAGCTGAGGAGGAAGAAAAAGCGGAAAGAAAAAAAGATGCCGTTTGTGGAGATTATCGTGGTTAAAGTCAATTTTCTTGATTTTCAAGTCTATATTTTCTTTGTTATTCAAGCCAAAGGAATTTAAGTTTGTTATATAGAAGTTTTGAACAAGGCGGTTCTAATAGTGTACTTCTTGTTTTGGTCTGAATCTTTTTTCAGGTGTTATGGGTTACTTTAGTTTTTACTATGGAGCGTGATCGTCTCTTACTAGGTTGCTAGCTACCGCTGCAACCCGGATAAGAAACGAAACTCAAACAATCATGTAGCTAACTAATTCCAATGTATTCACTGGTTTGTTATTCTAATGATCGTCTTTTAATGTAATCTAATATAAAACTATGATGACGTTCATTATTTATCTAGTAGGGTTTCAGACAAGGTATTTCTAATGATGTACTTTTGTTTTGATCTGACTCTATTTTTAGGAGTTTTGGGTTTTTATATTTCTTAGCATTGGACTGATCGTCTCTTACTAGGTTGCTAGCTACTGCTGCAACCCAAATTCACATATATATTTATTTATGAGAGGCAGCCTGGCCGAGTGGTCCAAGGCACTGGTGTTAGCCACCAGTCTCTTCAGAGGCGTGGGTTCAATTCTAACCGCTGGTATACGATTATGTTTGAAAGACTGCAGTGTGAAAAGACATCAAAATGCAGTTTTTGGTGGAAAAATTTATTCTCTTTTAGAAATAATTTATTTTAGTTACTATAGATTTTTAACCCAATTAATTTCCTTTAAAATGAGCTATTGAACAACCCTCTACGATGTTCCAGTGCCAAGCTATCTCTGGATACAAAAGAAAAAAAAAAAGAGAAAAAGATAAAAATATCCCGTTTAGGCAGAATGTTGTAGTAGCTGCCACTTTTCTTGATTTTCAAGCCAATATATTTCCCTTGCTGTTCAAGCCAAGGGACAGAAATTTTACTTTGTAGGGGTTTCGGACAAGGCGGTTCTAATGGTGTACTTTTTGTTTTGATCTGACTCTTTTTTTAAGAACTATGGGTTTTTATATTTCTTAACATTGGACGTGATCGTCTCTTACTAGGTTGCTAGCTACCGCTGCAACCCGGATCGTTTTTTAACTATTTATACAAACAGGAAAAAACCTACGGCTTTTTCTTCTTTTAAATAGTAAGAGACGAAACTCAAACAATCAAGTAGCTAACTCAGTCCAATGTATGGAATGGTTTGTTATTTCAGTGATCGTCTTTTAATATAAAAAAAATATAAATAATGTAATCTTAACTATAGTGAAGTTGCGTATACAAGTTAGTATAGGGAAGAGTTTCATCTTTATTATATCATGACGTCATCAGAAACAACAATATAATTTCGTGTTTTTCTATTCACTTCATAGCTCTAATATAAAGCTACGACATTCATTATTTATCTAGTAGGGATTCAGACAAGGTAGTTCTAATGATGTACTTTTGTTTTCATCTTACTCTATTTTTAGGAGTTTTGTTATATTTCTTAGCATGGGACTGATCGTCTCTTACTAGGTTGCTAGCTACTGCTGCAACCCAAATTCACATATATATTTATTTATGAGAGGCAGCCTGGCCGAGTGGTCCAAGACACTGGTGTTAGCCACCAGTCTCTTCGGAGGAGTGGGTTCAAATCTTACCGCTGGTATACGATTATGTTTGAAAGACTGCAGTGTGAAAAGACATCAAAAATGCAGTTTTTGGTGGAAAAATTTATTCTCTTTTAGAAATAATTTATTTCAGTGACTTTAGATTTTTAACCCAATTAATTTCCTTTAAAATGAGCTATTGAACAACCCTCTACGATGTTCCAGTGCCAAGCTATCTGTGGAAAAGAAAAAGAAAAAAAAAGAAAAAAGAAAAAAATATCCAGTTTGAGGAGAATAACGTGGTTAAAGTCAATTTTCTTGATTTTCATGCCAATATATTTCCCTTGCTGTTCAAGCCAAGGGACAGAAAGTTTCCTATACAGGGGTTTCGGACAAGGCGAATCTAATGGTGTACTTTTTGTTTTGATCTGACTCCTCTGTTAGGAACTATGGGTTTTTATATATCTTAACATTGGACGTGATCGTCTCTTACTAGGTTGCTAGCTACCGCTGCAACCCGGATAATGATGTACTTTTGTTTTGATATGACTCTATGTTTAGGAACACCAGTCTCTTCGGAGGCGTGGGTTCAAATCTTACCGGTGGTATACGATTATGATTTATGTACAAAAATCAAATATCTTTGAAAAGACTGCAGCATGAAAAGACATCAAAAATGTAGTTTTTGGTGGAAAAATTTATTCTTTTTTAGAAATAATTTATTTTAGTTACTAAAGATTTTTAACCCAATTAATTTGCTTTAAAATGAGCTATTGAACAACTATCTACGATGTTCCAGTGCCAAGCTATCTGTGGATAAGAAAGAAAAAAGAAAAAAAAATATCCCGTTTAGGCAGAATGTTGTAGTAGCTGCCACTTTTCTTGATTTTCAAGCCAATATATTTCCCTTGCTGTTCAAGCCAAGGGACAGAAAGTTAACTATACAGGGGTTTCCGACAAGGTGGTTCTAATGGTGTACTTTTTGTTTTTACCTGACTCTCTTTTAGGAGTTAGGGGTTTTTATATTTCTTAACATTGGACGTGATCGTCTCTTACTAGGATGCTAGCTACCGCTGCAACCCGGATAATGTAATTAAATATAACTGTACTAGCCTATACTATAGTTAAGTGGCCTATAAAATTTAGTATAGGCAAGAGGTCGTTCTTTATTATAAAGACAACAAATTGTCTGCGGTTAGAAGACAAGTGACAATCAGAATTCATATATATAGAATCTATATATATATAGAAGCCTGCCACGTGCCGAGTGCTGGGGCCCAGCAGCAAAGCCTCCAGGCTCCCGGTACTATAAATAATGTAAATTCCAGATCTAGCTCAGTCCAATATATGCAATGGTGTGCTTTTCTAATGATCTTCCTTTAATATAAATCTGTGGAATTACTAACCTATACTATAATTCAGTGGCGTATAAAATTTAGTATAGGCATAAGATCGTTCTTTATTACTTCATCATTGTGATAACGTTCCCTGCTCTTTTGTCTAGCCTGCTCAATTGTTGCTTCTCTATAAAGTTTATCATTGTGATAACGCTCCTTGATCTTTTGTTTAGCCTGCTCAATTCTTGCTTCTCTGTAATGTTCATCATTACCATACCGTTCCTTGATCTTTTGTTTGGCTGTCTCAATTTTTGCATGTCTATAATCTTCATCATTGTGATAACACATCTTGCTGTTTTGTTTTGCTCTCTCAATTATTACTTCTCGATACGCCTGGTCGGTTGAATACCTTTGCTTTTTTCTTTTCAAGTTACTATCTCTGTTGTTTGTGTAGTACTCTTTCTTCAACTTGCGTATAGCCTGCTTTGATCTAACCATTATTCTAATCAAGAATGAAAGAATTTTCAGTTTTGACTTTCCTTATATACTAATTATGACGTCACTCTATTCACGTCATAACTCTAATATAAAACTATGATGACGTTCATTATTTATCTAGTAGGGTTTCAGACAAGGTATTTCTAATGATGTACTTTTGTTTTGATCTGACTCTATTTTTAGGAGTTTTGGGTTTTTATATTTCTTAGCATTGGACTGATCGTCTCTTACTAGGTTGCTAGCTACTGCTGCAACCCAAATTCACATATATATTTATTTATGAGAGGCAGCCTGGCCGAGTGGTCCAAGGCACTGGTGTTAGCCACCAGTCTCTTCAGAGGCGTGGGTTCAATTCTTACCGCTGGTATACGATTATGTTTGAAAGACTGCAGTGTGAAAAGACATCAAAATGCAGTTTTTGGTGGAAAAATTTATTCTCTTTTAGAAATAATTTATTTTAGTTACTATAGATTTTTAACCCAATTAATTTCCTTTAAAATGAGCTATTGAACAACCCTCTACGATGTTCCAGTGCCAAGCTATCTCTGGATACAAAAGAAAAAAAAAAGAAAAAAAGAAAAAATATCCCGTTTAGGCAGAATGTTGTAGTAGCTGCCACTTTTCTTGATTTTCAAGCCAATATATTTCCCTTGCTGTTCAAGCCAAGGGACAGAAATTTTACTATGCAGGGGTTTCGGACAAGGCGGTTCTAATGGTGTACTTTTTGTTTTGATCTGACTCTTTTTTTAAGAACTATGGGTTTTTATATTTCTTAACATTGGACGTGATCGTCTCTTACTAGGTTGCTAGCTACCGCTGCAACCCGGATATATTTTTTGGGATTGGATGTGATCTTCTGTTACTAGGTTGCAAGCTACCGCTGCATCCCGGATCAAGTTGCGTATATAAAATAGTATAGGCAAAAGTTTATTCTATATTATAAAATTTTGTTTCATGGATCGCTAAAGTTATTATGTAAAATGCAAAAATATTTATGGTGTCTGAGCAATAATTTTTATTCTTTAATGAAAACTAGAAAAATGCCTGAAAATTTTAAAATTAATTAGTATTTTTGATAGGTTCTTACTACTCGAAACATCATAATATAAGGAGGTGTTTGGAAACATAGCTATAAATATATTATGGTCTCAAGAGAACAAAGTAAATTAAGATAAACGTCATTAATCAAATATCTTAGTATATCCTACATGATCTAGTGATTAGGATAGCTGGCTCTCACCCAGTTGGCTCGAGTTCGATTCCCGGTATGGGAAAATTTTACTAATGATTACTTTAGAAGTGTAATTAAAATAATCATCTATATAATAATTAAGGTATTTTTCTAGCTTTTATTGAAATATTCAAACTATTGCTCGGATACCATGGATATTTTTGCAGTTTACACAAGCTGCAAAGAACGCACAGGCTGATCTTTGTAAATTGAGAAAAATTTTACGAATGTTTTACCGGGATTACGAAAAATTTTCAAAATTAAAGATTAATAATTTTCTCTGATAGAATTGATTTTGTTGAAAAGTCAGCTAGAGATGCTTTCGCAAAACTTCATAGTAATATCCAAAAGAAATGTTGCATGCTTAGTGAAAAGCTTCCAAGGTATGGACCGGCAAATGTGGAAAAGTTTACAGATGTAATGGGAAATCTTATACATCACTGTGAATATATGGAGGTATAATTGTCCTTTACTTAGTTTCAGCTTAAATTTGATGATCGAGCCTTTATGTAATACTAACTACATCAAACGACTATGAAGTCATTGATCAATATTGTATATAAAAAATTAATTTTTTCGTAAAAAATAATTAATTAAAAAAAAATTAAGTACTAATAGCACTAGATCTAGAGATTAACTTTAAAATGAGCCATTGAACAACTCTCTACGATGTTCCAGTGCCAAACTATCTCTGGAAACAAAAGAAAGAAAGAAAAAAATTTCCTGTTTGTGGAGAATACCGTGGTTGAAGTAAATTTTCTTGATTTTCAAGCCAATATAGTTTCTTTGTTATTCAAGCCAAAGGGCGGTAAGTTTCCTTTATAGGGGTTACGGATAAGGCGGTTCTAATGGTGTACTTTTTGTTTTGATCTGACTCCTTTTTTAGGAGATATGGGTTTTTATATTTCTTAATATTGGACGTGATCGTCTCTTACTAGGTTGCTAGCTACCGCTGCAACCCGGATTAACATTGGACGTGATCGTCTCTTACTAGGTTGCTAGCTAAGACTGCAACCATGATAATTTACTTAATTAAAGCTAGTATTAAGATTAACTTTAGGTTTCTAGCTACCGCTGCAACCCGGTTGCCTATACAAGTTAGTATAGGCAAGAGTTCATTCTTTATTGTAATTGAATAGAAACTCGTCTTATTTACATCCTAATTAAAATAATGAAGATTATATGAGTGAGCCACAGGGTGCAGTTTCTTTGGGCTTCAGCTCGTTCTTTACTACAAAATTTCCCTTATAAATTTACTATACCAGTATAGTTTCCTTTATAGGTTTCCTACACCAATATAGTTTCCTTTATAAGTTTCCTATACCAGTTTAGTTTCCAAACAGGAAAAAGCCTGTGCCTTTTTCTTATTTGGTAAAGCAAGAGACGAACCTCAAAAAGTCAGGCAACAAACTTCCATTCAAAAGATGATTTTACTATCTTAACTTTTAGTTATTTTGTGCCGTGGTTTGTTCTTTACTAGGTTTTCAGCTATATCCGATGAAACTAGCATAGGCCCCATTTATAATAAATTGTATCGGTTCTTTATGTACGAGCCTCAAAGAATCAGGCTGCTAACTAAGTATAATATATGCAACGGTTTGTTCTTCTAATGATCATCTTTTAATATAATTCAATTATAATCTTAGTTACTATGGGCTGAAGTTCGTTCCTTACTGTTATTCTCTTTTAGAAATAATTTATTTTAGTTACTATAGATTTTTAACTTAATTAATTTCCTTTAAAATGAGCTATTGAACAACTCTCTACGATGTTCCAGTGCCAAGCTATCTCTGGAAAAGAAGAAAAAAGAAAAAAAGAAGAAAAAAATATCCCGTTTAGGCAGAATGTTGTAGTAGCTGCCACTTTTCTTGATTTTCAAGCCAATAAATTTCCCTTGCTGTTCAAGCCAAGGGACAGAAAGTTTCCTATACAGGGGTTTCGGACAAGGCGGCTCTAATGGTGTACTTTTTGTTTTGATCTGACTCCTCTGTTAGGAAAAATGGGTTTTTATATTTCTTAACATTGGACGTGATCGTCTCTTACTAGGTTGCTAGCTACCGCTGAAACCCGGATGCATGCAATAACTTTTTATTCCAATGATCGTCTTTTAATGTAACATGTAAAAATAAAATTATTTTATTTAAAAATTTCAGGAATTATTCTAGTTTCAGTTAACAAATTAATTTTTTGTTAAAACCCCCCAAAAATTACTGCATTTTCAATAATAATGGACAATTATATAAAAAAAACTGTATAGACAAACACCATTTATGAAGAACTATATCAGTCCTTTATGTAATTTATGTAATCCAGTTCCAATCTCGATCTTTACCATGATTTTCAGGAGTTATGGGTTACATTAACCCATGTTAATGTAACCCATATATGTAACCCAGTTATGGGTTACATTTTTGTTTTGATCTGACTCCTCTGTTAGGAAAAAAAAGAAAAGGGAAAAAAATATCCCGTTTGGGGAGAATAACGTGGTTAAAGTCAATTTTCTTGATTTTCAAGCCAATATATTTCCCTTGCTGTTCAAGCCAATGGACAGATAGTTTCCTATACAGGGGTTTCGGACAAGGCGGTTCTAATGGTGTAATTTTTGTTTTGATCTGACTCCTTTGTTAGGAACTATGGGTTTTTATATTTCTTAACATTGGACGTGATCGTCTCTTACTAGGTTGCTAGCTACCGCTGCAACCCGGACTACCGCTGCAACCCGGACAACCCAAATTCACATATATATTTATTTATGAGAGGCAGCCTGGCCCAGTGGTCCAAGACACTGGTGTTAGCCACCAGTCTCTTCGGAGGCGTGGGTTCAAATCTTACCGCTGGTATACGATTATGTTTGAAAGACTGCAGTGTGAAAAGACATCAAAAATGCAGTTTTTGGTGGAAAAATTTATTCTCTTTTAGAAATAATTTGTTTTAGTTACTATAGATTTTTAACCCACTTAATTTCCTTTAAAATGAGCTATTGAACAACCCTCTACGATGTTCCAGTGCCAAGCTATCTGTGGAAAAGGAAAAAAGAAAAGAGAAAAAAATATCCCGTTTGGGGAGAATAACGTGGTTAAAGTCAATTTTCTTGATTTTCAAGCCAATATATTTCCCTTGCTGTTCAAGCCAAGGGACAGAAAGTTTCCTATACAGGGGTTTCGGACAAGGCGGTTCTAATGGTGTACTTTTTGTTTTGATCTGACTCCTTTGTTAGGAACTATGGGTTTTTATATTTCTTAACATTGGACGTGATCGTCTCTTACTAGGTTGCTAGCTACCGCTGCAACCCGGATGTTTGAAAGACTGCAGTGTGAAAAGACATCAAAAATGGAGTTTTTGGTGGAAAAATTTATTCTCTTTTAGAAATAATTTATTTTAGTTACAAAAGGTTTTTAACCCAACTAATTTCCTTTAAAATGAGCCATTGAACAACCCTCTACGATGTTCCAGTGCCAAGCTATCTGTGGAAAAGAAAGAAAAAAGAAAAAAAAAGATGCCGTTTAGGCAGAAAGCTGTAGTAGCAGCCATTTTTCTTGATTTTCAAGCCAATATATTTCCCTTGCTGTTCGAGCCAAGGGACAGAAAGTTTTCTATACAGGGGTTTCGGAAAAGGCGGTTCTAATGGTGTACTTTTTGTTTTGATCTGACTCCTCTGAGAAACTAAGGGTTTTTATATTTCTTAACATTGGACGTGATCGTCTCTTACTAGGTTGCTAGGTACCGCTGCAACCCGGATAATCCAGTGCCAAGCTATCTGTGGAATTACTAACCTATACTATAATTAAGTGGCGTATAAAATTTAGTATAGGCAAGAGGTCGTTCTTTATTATAATAATTTCGTAAGAAAAATCATTCTATTTAAAAATAATTTGTTTTATAACTACAAAAAGTTTTTAACCCCATTAATTTTCTTTAAAATGAGCCATTAAACAACTCTCTACGATGTTCCAGTGCCAAGCTATATGTGGAATTACTAACCTATACTATAATTAAGTGGCGTATAAAATTTAGTATAGGCAAGAGGTCGTTCTTTATTATATATTATACCCGAGTTCGATTCCCGGTAAGAGATATTTTTTACCTCTGATGATTTCTTAAGGAAAATTTACCATCTATATAACGATTCCTTAGAATGCTTCAGTTACTAAGGACTACAGTTCGTTCTTTATTGTACTCTTACTAGGTTGCTAGCTACCGCTGCAACCCGGATTCAGTTACTATGGACTACAGTTCGTTCTTTATTGTAGGTATGGTGAAATAATAATATGCATATGGCTCTTAAATCATGCTCCTCTATGGTTCCATATGGTCTAGTGGCTAGGATAGTTAACTTTCACTTAACAGGCTCGGGTTCGATTCCCGGTGTGGGACAATTTTTAACTCTATAATCTTTGAACATTTGAACCTTTTATAATCTATAATGATGTATAATATAAATACTGTAATCTTAACTATAGTGAAGTTGCGTATGCAAGTTAGTATAGGGAAGAGTTCGATCTTTATTATGCTATTTTAAAAACTTTTTGTTTTTTAATTACAAAAGGTACTAAAAGTAGCAATTTCTTTTAAGATGAGCTATTAAACAGCTCTTTATGATTTTCCAGTGCCCAGCTATCTGGGTGAAAAAATAACAGAAAAGAAGATGCTCTAGATGCCGAATATCGTGGTTACAGCCACTTTCTTGATTTTCAAACCAATATATTTTCCTTGTTATTCAAGCCAAGGGCTGTTATTTTCCTAAATAAGGGTGTCGGAAAAAGCAATTCTAATTTTGGACTTCTTTTTTGATCTGACTGTAGTTTTAGGAGCTATGGGCTATTTTGTTTTTACTACGGGATGTGAACGTCTCTTACTAGGTTGCTAGCTACCGCTGTAACCCTGAACTTTCACAAGATTACGCCACCGCTTTTGGCTTTGGCAATTGGACTTTTACTAGATTGCAGCTATAGCTACTACTATGATGATATAACCACTCCTCACGCCCATACACGCTCTTTATTGTAATTATTGTAACTATGGGTTTTTATATTTCTTAACATTTGACGTGATCGTCTCTTACTAGGTTGCTAGCTACCGCTGCAACCCGGATATTACAAACAGGAAAAAGCCTACGGCTTTTTCTTGTTTGAAATAGTAAGAGACGAACCTCAAACGATCAAGTAGCTAACTAAGTCCAATGTATGCAATAATTTCTTATTCCAATGATCGTCTTTTAATGTATAAAATTGCTATAAAGTTCGTTAAAACGATCTGATAGACAATACTGATGGATAGAGTTTGGTCTTTAAGTTATCATATACTGTTAAAATTCTTTCTTATATGAACATTTCTTGGTGTAGTGGTTAGCACTTAAGACTTTGAATCCTGCGATCCGAGTTCAAATGCTGGTGGACGGTCGTTATTAAATGTAGCTTACTTATACTACGATTTAGGTTTCTGCTGTAATTCTTTCTTTTCAAAATTAAATTAGTTGCTATCGCCTAGAGTTAGTTCTTTACCACATCGTAATAATTTGTTTTATAATAATAATTAATTTTGTTAATTACAAAAGGTTTCTATATACAGCAGTTTCCTTTAAAATGAGCCATTACACAGCTCTTTACTATGACAACGAACCGTTTGATTTAATACTTAAGTTACTATGGGTTAAAGTTCGTTCCTTATTGTAATTTCAGGTATTTTTCTAGTCTAAATTAAAAGATTAAAACTATTGTTCAGACACCATAAATATTTTTTCAGTTTATAACTTTAGCGATTCTGAACTAAAAACGAAAATAAAATAAAAATTAATTTTTTCAATTTTTACGTCACGTCGCTAATTAAGTCATATATGGTTATTAGTACACAATATTCGTTCTTTATTATAATCGTCTCTTACTAGGTTGCTAGCTACCGCTGCAACCCGGATAATGAGCCATTGAACAACTCTCTACAATGTTCCAGTGCCATGCTATCTGTTGAATTACTAACCTATACTATAATTAAGTGGCGTATAAAATTTAGTATAGGTAAGAGGTCGTTCTTTATTATATTCTCTGTAATGTTCATCATTACCATACCGTTCTTTTGCTCTCTCAATTATTACTTCTCGATACGCCTGGTCGGTTGAATACCTTTTTTTGCTCTCTCAATTATTACTTCTCGATACACCTGGTCGGTTGAATACCTTTGCTTTTTTCTTTTCAAGTTACTATCTCTGTTGTTTGTGTAGTACTCTTTCTTCAACTTGCGTATAGCCTGCTTTGATCTAACCATTATTCTAATCAAGAATGAGAGAATTTTCAGTTTTGACTTTCCTTATATACTAATTATGACGTCACTCTATTCACGTCATAGCTCTAATATAAAACTATGATGATCTTATATAGTAATTATGACGTCACTGCATCAAAAATACAGTTTTTATTGGAAAAATTTATTCTCTTTTAGAAATAATTTATTTTAGTTACTATAGATTTTTAACCCAATTAATTTCCTTTAAAATGAGCTATTGAACAACCCTCTACGATGTTCCAGTGCCAAGCTATCTCTGGATACAAAAAAAAAAAAAAAATATCCCTTTTGACGAGAATAACGTGGTTAAAGTCAATTTTCTTGATTTTCAAGCCAATATATTTCCATTGCTGTTCAAGCCAAGGGACAGAAAGTTTCCTATACAGGGGTTTCGGACAAGGCGGTTCTAATGGTGTACTTTTTGTTTTGATCTGACTGCTTTTTTAGGAGCTATGGTTTTTTTTATTTCTTAACATTGGACGTGATCGTCTCTTACTAGGTTGCTAGCTACCGCTGCAACCCGGATGCTAGCTACCGCTGCAACCCGGATGACAGTATTTTATACCAAAGCTGATTATAATCTTGTTTTAGTTACTATGGACTGAAGTTCGTTCTTTACTATAATTTATTATAAAAAATATTACTTTTCTTTTGCTAAATGGATGTCTTTACAAATTAACTACAAATTAACAATTTAGAAATTAACTAGCAAAAAATTTTTTAAGCCTGATGAAGATTTAACTAATGTGTCAAAAGTAAGGTTGCAAGTCGACGATTTTGTTTTGGCCTTAGTATAATTGGTATGGTGAAATAACAATATGCATATGGCTCTTAAATCATACTTCTTTATGGTTCCATATAGTCTAGTGGCTAGGATAGTTAACTTTCACTTAACAGGCTCGGGTTCGATTCCCGGTGTGGGAAAATTTTTAACTCTATAATCTTCGAACATTTGAACCTTTTATAATCTATAATGATGTATAATATAAATACTGTAATCTTAACTATAGTGAAGTTGCGTATGCAAGTTAGTATAGGGAAGAGTTCGATCTTTATTATATTTTAATGTAACAAATCCAGCTGGTGTCTTTTTCTTTTAATTTGTAGTTCAGCTATCAATAAAACCCTATCATTACTGTATCATTAACTATAATTAAGTTGAGTATCTAATCTATTATAGGCAAGAGTTCGTTCTTTATTATAATGAATAACAAAGAAAATATATTGGCTTGAAAATCAAGAAAATTGATTTTAACCACGATATTCTCCACAAACGGCATCTTTTTTCCGCCTTTTTTTCTCCTCAGCTAGCTGGGCACTGGAAAATCATAGAGAGTTGTATAATAGCTCATTTTAAAGGAAATTGCTACATCTAGTGTCTTTTATATTTAAAAATAAAATAGTTTTTAAAGTAGAATAAATTTTGTCAAAAAACTGCATTTTTGATGTATTTTCATGCTGCAGTCTTTTCAAAGATATTTGAATTTTGAACCAATCAAACAGTTCATGGTAATGAACTCTATAGTAAAAATTTAAATAGGCTAGAGGTCGATCTTTACCATACTATAATGCCTTATGTATGATATCCTAATGATCGTCTTTTTGTAATTCTTTATGGTTCCATATGGTCTAGTGGCTAGGATAGTTAACTTTCACTTAACAGGCTCGGGTTCGATTCCCGGTGTGGGAAAATTTTTAACTCTATAATCTTCGAACATTTGAACCTTTTATAATCTATAATTATGTATAATATAAATAATGTAATATTAACTATAGTGAAGTTGCGTATGCAAGTTAGTATAGGGAAGAGTTCGATCTTTATTATAATAATAACAAAATTTAATTAGAGTTCGTTCTTTATTGTTATGTTAGCATTGGACGTGATCGTCTCTTATTGTGATATTCATGAATGAGACCATTTACAGTTTTGACGTTTCTTATTTAGTAATTATGACGTCACTGCATCAAAAATACAGTTTTTATTGGAAAAATTTATTCTCTTTTAGAAATAATTTATTTTAGTTACAAAAGGTTTTTAACCCAATTAATTTCCTTTAAAATGAGCTATTGAACAACCTTCTACGATGTTCCAGTGCCAAGCTATCTCTGGAAAAGAAAGAAAAAAGAAAAAAATATCCCGTTTGGGGAGAATAACGTGGTAAAAGTCAATTTGCTTGATTTTCAAGCCAATATATTTCCCTTGCTGTTCAAGCCAAGGGACAGAAAGTTTCCTATACAGGGATTTCGGACAAGGCGATTCTAATGGTGTACTTTTTGTTTTGATCTGACTCCTTTGTTAGGAACTATGGGCTTTTATATTTCTTAACATTGGACGTGATCGTCTCTTACTAGGTTGCTAGCTACCGCTGCAACCCGGATAATAACAAAATTTAATTAGAGTTCGTTCTTTATTGTTATGTTAGCATTGGACGTGATCGTCTCTTATTGTGATATTCATGAATGAGACCATTTACAGTTTTGACGTTTCTTATATAGTAATTATGACGTCACTGCATCAAAAATACAGTTTTTATTGGAAAAATTTATTCTCTTTTAGAAATAATTTATTTTAGTTACAAAAGGTTTTTAACCCAATTAATTTCCTTTAAAATGAGCTATTGAACAACCCTCTACGATGTTCCAGTGCCAAGCTATCTCTGGAAAAGAAAGAAAAAAGAAAAAAATATCCCGTTTGGGGAGAATAACGTGGTAAAAGTCAATTTGCTTGATTTTCAAGCCAATATATTTCCCTTGCTGTTCAAGCCAAGGGACAGAAAGTTTCCTATACAGGGGTTTCGGACAAGGCGATTCTAATGGTGTAGTTTTTGTTTTGATCTGACTCCTTTGTTAGGAACTATGGGTTTTTATATTTCTTAACATTGGACGTGATCGTCTCTAACTAGGTTGCTAGCTACCGCTGCAACCCGGATTTTAGAAATAATTTATTTTAGTTACTATAGATTTTTAACCCAATTAATTTTCTTTAAAATGAGCTATTGAACAACCCTCTACGATGTTCCAGTGACAAGCTATCTGTGGAAAAGAAAAAAAAAGAAAAGAGAAAAAAATATCCCGTTTGGGGAGAATAACGTGGTTAAAGTCAATTTTCTTGATTTTCAAGCCAATATATTTCCCTTGTTGTTCAAGCCAAGGGACAGAAAGTTTCCTATGCAGGGGTTTCGGACAAGGCGGTTCTAATGGTGTACTTTTTGTTTTGATCTGACTCCTTTGCTACGAACTATGGGTTTTTATATTTCTTAACATTGGACGTGATCGTCTCTTACTAGGTTGCTAGCTACCGCTGCAACTCGGATTGCTAGCTACCGCTGCAACCCGGATTATTTATCTAGTAGGGTTTCAGACAAGGTAGTTCTAATGATGTATTTTTGTTTTGATCTTACTCTATTTTTAGGAGTTTTGTTATATTTCTTAGCATGGGACTGATCGTCTCTTACTAGGTTGCTAGCTACTGCTGCAACCCAAATTCACATATATATTTATTTATGAGAGGCAGCCTGGCTGAGTGGTCCAAGGCACTGGTGTTAGCCAACAGTCTCTTCGGAGGCGTGGGTTCAAATCTTACCGCTGGTATACGATTATGTTTGAAATACTGCAGTGTGAAAAGAAATCAAAAATGCAGTTTTTGGTGGAAAAATTTATTCTCTTTTAGAAATAATTTATTTTAGTTACAAGATTTTTAACCCAATTAATTTCCTTTAAAATGAGCCATTGAACATCCCTCTACGATGTTCCAGTGCCAAGCTATCTCTGGAAAAGAAAAAAAAAGAAAAGAGAAAAAAATATCCCGTTTGGGGAGAATAACGTGGTTAAAGTCGATTTTCTTGATTTTCAAGCCAATATATTTCCCTTGCTGTTCAAGCCAAGGGACAGAAGGTTTCCTATACAGGGGTTTGGGACAAGGCGGTTCTAATGGTGTACTTTTTGTTTTGATCTGACTCCTTTGTTAGGAACTATGGGTTTTTATATTTCTTAACATTGGACGTGATCGTCTCTTACTAGGTTGCTAGCTACCGCTGCAACCCGGACTATGGGTTTTTATATTTCTTAACATTGGACGTGATCGTCTCTTACTAGGTTGCTAGCTACCGCTGCAACCCGGATTTTGGCCTTATTATAATTGGTATGGTGAAATAATAATATGCACATTGCTCTTAAATCATACTTCTTTATGGTTCCATATGGTCTAGTGGCTAGGATAGTTAACTTTCACTTAACAGGCTCGGGTTCGATTCCAGGTGTGGGAAAATTTTTAACTCTATAATCTTCGAACATTTGAACCTTTTATAATTTATAATGATGTATAATATAAATAATGTAATCTTAACTATAGTGAAGTTGCGTATGCAAGTTAGTATAGGGAAGAGTTCGATCTTTATTATAATTTTCAAGATACTATCTCTGTTTTCTGTGTAGTACTGTTTTTTTAACTTGCGTGCAGCTTGCTTTGATCTAACCATTATGTAATTCACGAATGAGACCATTTACATCTTTGTCGTTCTTAAGTAGTAAAAGTCGACGATTTTGTTTTGGCCTTATTATAATTGGTATGGTGAAATAATAATATGCATATGGCTCTTAAATCATACTTCTTTATGGCTCCATATGGTCTAGTGGCTAGGATAGTTAATTTTCACTTAACAGGCTCGGGTTCGACGAACATTTGAACCTTTTATAATTTATAATGATGTATAATATAAATACTGTAATCTTAACTATAGGGAAGTTGCGTATGCAAGTTAGTATAGGGAAGAGTTCGATCTTTATTATAATCTTTTTTTCCACTCGCGTGAGACCATATTTTTTCAAGGTTTAAAATTATTAAGTACACAAAATCCCGTGTCGAGTATCTAAAACCTAGCATTAAACAAAACTAATTTTAAAATTTTCAGGTATTTATCTTGTTTGAATTACAAAATTAGTATTATTGGTTAGACACCATAAATATTTTTGCAGTTTACATAATAAGTTTAGCGATTCTGGACTTAAAACTAAAATCATTGCAATGATGAGACAATAATATGGAGATATGTACTTTACGGGTTAAAAACCAAAAAAAGTTTGGTTACAGGATACAATAATAAATTTGAACTGAGATGAAAAAAAATTTTCTTCCAGGAGACAAAAAGAAAAACTAATTTTAGAATTTTCATGTATTTTTGTTGTTTAAATTCAAAAATTACTATTACTGATTAGGCATCATAAATATTTTTGCAGTTTACATAATAATTTTAGCGATTAAGCCAAAAAAGAAAATTTTGGTTCCAGGAGTTTCGGTTACTATTGAGACAAGTAGCTATTATTACTATAGAGTTCATTACCATGGACTGTTTTATTGCTTCAAAATTCAAATATCTTTGAAAAGACTTCAGTATGAAAATACATCAAATATGCAATTTTTTTGACAAAATTTATTCTACTTTAAAAATTATTTTATTTTTAAATACAAAAGTGAATAGATTTTGCAATTTCCTTTAAAATGAGATATTATACAGCTCTCTATGATTGTCCAGTGCCCAGCTAGCTGAGCAGGAAAAAAAGCGGAAAGAAAAAAATATCCCGTTTGTGGAGAATAACGTGGTAAAAGTCAATTTTCTTGATTTTCAAGCCAATATATTTTCTTTGTTATTCAAGCCAAAGGGCGGTAAGTTTCCTTTATAGAGGATTCGGGCAAGGCGGTTCTAATGGTGTACTTTTTGTTTTGATCTGACTCTTTTTTTAGGAGTTGGGGGGTTTTATATTTCTTAACATTGGAGGTGATCGTCTCTTACTAGGTTGCTAGCTACCGCTGCAACCCGGATTACTATCTCTGTTTTTTTTTGTAGTACTGATTTTTTAACTTGCGTGTAGCTTGCTTTGATCTAACCATTATGTATTCATGAATGAGACCATTAACAGTTTTGATGTTTCTTATATAATAATTATGACGTCACTGCATCAAAAATACAGTTTTTAGTGGAAAAATTTATTCTCTTTTAGAAATAATTGATTTTAGTTATAAAAGGTTTTTAACCCAATTAATTTCCTTTAAGATGAGCCATTGAACAACCCTCTACGATGTTCCAGTGCCAAGCTATCTCTGGAAACGAAAGAAAGAAAGAAATATCCCGTTTGGGGAGAATAACGCGGTTAAAGTCAATTTTCTTGATTTTCAAGCCAATATATTTCCCTTGCTGTTCAAGCCAAGGGACAGTAAGTTTACTATTCAGGATTTTCGGACAAGGCGGTTCTAAGGGTGTACTTTTTGTTTTGATCTGACTCCTTTTTTAGGAACTATGAGTTTTTTTATTTCTTAACATTGGACGTGATCGTCTCTTACTAGGTTTCTAGCTACCGCTGAAACCCGGATTGCTTAACATAAACTTCATTAAACAGATATTTTCCAATATTATGTATGGTCTAGTGGTTAGCATAGCTGGCTCTCAACTAGTTGGCCTGAGTTTGATTCCCGGTATGGGAAATTTTTACCTATGATGATTTCGTGAGGGAAATTAATCATCTATATAATGATTCCTTATAATGCTTAACTTACTATTGACTAAAGTTCGTTCTTTAATGCAAAATAAGTGAAACTAATTTTAAAATTTTGAGGTATTTGTCTAGTTTTAATTAAGAAACTAAAATTATTGTACAGACACCATTTTGCAGTTTACATAATAACTTTAGCGATCCTGAACTGAGAACTAAAATAAAATAACCGTGTCAAAAGATAAACGTGCATGAGTATTGTATTCACTTCTTTCGTCATATATGACGTAATAAGTGAAACCAAATTTAAATCTCAGGTATTTTTCTAGTTTTATTGAAAAAATTATAATTATTGCTCAGACGCCATAAATATTTTTGCATTTAACATAATAACTTTAGCGATCCTAAACTAAGAACTAAAAAAGAATCTTTTTTATATTTTAGGACACGTTACTTGGCAAAATGGCCGTCTTAACGAATTTTTAGATATTGCTCAAAAGGAAATCCACAATATCATCTTGTTTTGTTTCAATTAATATTTCAATAAATTGAGTAAATGCATCTGACCCACGACGTAAAAGTTTCATATAATATTCCAAAGACTGAAAACCATTTCTCATTATATCTTTAAGCATTCTTTGAGCAAATATTTTCCTTTGAAGAGATAACTCTTGAAAATCATCAGCGGGAATCAAACATTTTTTGAAAGTCACTCAATTCCCTATGATTTTTTGTTTCTTAAATTCAGGCATTTTAATCCTGACACTCTCACTTCCGATTATAGACTAAAAATCAATAAAGATTCTTCCTCGCTAGTAAAATGTCTAAAAAAATTACTCCTTTTTTATATATTGATTCAGATCGCTGTCTTCAATATATTTCACTAATGCATTTAATCCATCTTTAAATTTTTGTATACGCATTATATTCACTTTTGCTGCAAAGTATAACTGTTCTTCCGACTTTTATTTGCTCAATTATTTTACATATCATACAAACATCTCGTCCCATTCTAGGGTTAACCGACAACCTCTTGTAATTTCTACTGCTACGTAAGGCACCCTAGGTTCCGTTTCGCCATTGCTAGTGGCTTCAATACCCAATAGAGTAATAGCATCCGTTACAAAAGAATAATATCCTCGATGTTGACGCACTGAACTACTTTTCAATACTGAGATGAGTGAACCCAAGATCTAACATGTTACACGTCGTTGACCGTCAAAACAGGTTTTTGCTTGATTATAAAGGTCCACCGGAACCAAAACACGTCACGTAAGATTACGTCATCTTCATCTGTAAATATTGGACCATGATCAATTTTGTACAACCGGGACCTCCCCGCGTGACTAGCGGACTCTCATAAGTCCTATTACTTTACAACCATAGAAATATTTGAAGTAAACCCCCCTATTACATAACAAGCACCTGCTTCTTGAAGAAAACACTCCCTATTATGTAACACACACCTGCATCACTTAGAAAATTAATAACAGCTGGGTCTTGAGGGAATCGCCGTTAAACTGTTCCTTCATCTTAAATCATTAAAGGAAGAAAAGAGTGTGGGCTATGTGTATGCCTAATAGCAGTGATGGGATACTGCTTACATAATGACTTGGTGTGAAAGCGCCAAACTCATATAAACACGTAATCCCATACTTTGAAGAAAATCCATTTGGCAATGTGTCCATTTGGCAACCTTGATGATACAAAAAGGTTGGCATGATTTGACCAATAAGCTATTGACTTGGTCGAAACTATCGTGGTTTTGTTATATTTGTCATCTTGTTTCGCTTTGT
The DNA here is from genome assembly GCF_049724085.1 of Artemia sp. Qi Xiang Cuo. Taxonomy (NCBI): domain Eukaryota; kingdom Metazoa; phylum Arthropoda; class Branchiopoda; order Anostraca; family Artemiidae; genus Artemia; species Artemia sp. Qi Xiang Cuo. The sequence goes on from NC_142799.1 coordinate 17,225,674, forward strand.
ACGGCCTTTCTTCATGGCCACGCGGAGTCTTTCAAGTGTTTTACGCGTTATTTCGTTTTGTTTTAATGCATTTTCTGTTTGATTACTGATGTTCTCGATTTGTAATTTTCCCTTTCCTTTTATTCTTTTATGTTCTGGTCTTATACTTAGAAGTTTATTTAAACTAGAAATAATTCTACTTGCATAAATTTTAACATATTTGACTAAATCTTTCCGAGTCAACCTCAATGGGTCTGTTAAATTCACTTTCGGTTTGAATGCTACATTAATATATATTCTTGATTTTCCTTGTTCACTACAATCATCAGAAGATACCTGCTTCGCAGTCTGTATTAGATGTTGCACTAAATCTTCAAAATTTGTATTGTTTATTTCCCACTTAGACGACTTAGTTTCAAGTCCACTTTCACATGGGGATAGGTCTTCACCTTGATACTGTTCCACTGATCGTACACAGTTTTTGTCTCCTGAAAAATTACCTAATTCTGCTTCAGTCAAGTTTACCTGAAATTTGGTTTCATATCCACGAAATCGAACTAAAAATTGAAGAGATTCTGTTTCATTGAGAAAGCTGTTCGTCTCTTTTTCTTTGACGTTTTGTAATTGTCTCCATGCACTGTATTCATGTTTTCTACCCAGTAATCCTGTTCTAGCAGAAGGCAGTAAGGTAATCCGACACCCCTTTGTTATCCCGTTCTCTTTGAGTGAGCCTTTTTTCAGTTGAGTATCACTAAACGATAAGACAAAATTTTCTTTGGGAATTTTTAGATATATTGAAATAGCATTTTTTAGACGTTCAATGGTATCTGTATTACGGACTTTAGCTTCTAAATTATTTCCAATGACTGGAAAAATCACAATACTAAAATCATATGGCACTAAAGTAATCTGAGATCCCTCTGGTAGATCATCCTTACTCGTGAGTTGTCTGTCTCTATATAATAGAGTGAAATTTTTTGGGGGAATTTTTGTATATTTTGATAAGGCACTTCGTAGACATTCAATGGTGTTTAACTTGAAGCCTTCGGCTTTCAAATTATTCTCAGTTACTGGACAAACAATAATGCTGAGATCATTCAGCAGTAAGACAATTTGAAATCCCATAAATTTGAATGAATTCCTTGCTATTTCATTCGGATAGCTTTCAAATAGATATTGAGATTCTTTAAAATTACTCATTTATTTATTCTTTTGTGAGCTTTTCTCGAATTATAAACCTCAACTGTTTACGGTTTTGCAAAATCTCGCAAATGTTACTGTCAAAAAGTCAACAGAAAAATAACAGACAGATTTGATTAATGCTAAACTGCCATAATTGTGCATTTTCATTCTGCTACTGAAAAATAAAATTTGATCATAAATCTAAAAGACACTCTCACAAATACTACAACTTCGATTATGCATCATAATTTAGCTGAATTCTAGGGAGCGCAATGCCAGGCTACTATGCCATAGGCCAATACAGAGCGGACCCTTTTAAAAATGTATATATTTGAGGGGATATAAAAGTGTTGCCAATGAATAAAATGCTTGATTACTTCCTTGCCGTGTGAGACGAAGTTTGTCAGTCCAGTGCCAACAAAAATACAAAACACTCCAGTTATTGTTGTTATTCTTTTTTTTTGGAGGGACACATTCTTCAATTATAAGACAAACGCTTCTCAATCAGAGAAGTATTTTTCAGTAATTCTTTGTCTTATCAGAGAAGTTTTTCAATTCTAGAAGCCTTCTCAAAGACTAAGATAATATTATGTGTCTGCTATAGGTCTCTACGATAACCATCTTGCCTTAACGTTCCCGATGGCAGTGTCCGGTTATACGTAAATCTGCCTCAAGATAAAACACCCTGATTCCAACACACTATCACGTTTGGAAATACAAGGCAATTTTTTATTGTAACTGGATATCTATTCGTGTCATCAATTTACTTCTTTGTTTGATATTCTAGGTCAAACTTGGCTAATACACTGGATGTATTAGAAGCAGTTAAGGTCAAAAACATCAAAAGGCATTGCTTTTTGACCTCTCAGGGTATCCGCTTCGCAGAAATGTTATAAAACTAATAACGTGAATTGAAGTTATGAAGTATTTTGCAATAGGTTGCATAGGTTGCATCAAGACGCTAGGTAATTGTAGACAGAGAAAAGCCAAGACAGATAGTCCAAGTAATTGAGAGGCAGTTTAAACGGCAGGGGCACGGGTAAATGGCAGGAGTATGCATGACTCTTTTATTGGACACATACTTGTCAGGTTAGTTTTTGGAAAGGCATGCCTGCCTAGAGTCTTTGGCATGCTGATCAAGAATTCAAAAAAGGCAAACAAGGCACACCCGCCTATGGTCTCAAGAAGGTTGACCAAGAATTTAAAATTGACATAGGACCATAAATTTGCTTGAAATAACTTTATTTGCTTGAGCCATCTTTATCTTTCCATAACACCAGTGTCGTAGAATCTGACTTTAATTTTGATGGTGAACTTGTTTTGGCTCCAGTGTGCGCTGTAAGGCCTGTAATAACTGACTAAAACAAATCAAAGAGATAATTTTGTCTGAACCCGAATCACAAGTAATTCTAAAACCTTTATAACCAGTCTTAATCGTAATTAAATAAAAAAAACAAGTTTTTTTAACTGAAAGCAAGGAACGACGTTAAAACTTAAAACGAACAGAAATTATTCCGTATATGAAGGGGGATGTCCCCTCCTCAACGCCTCGCTCTTTACGCTAAAGTTTTTTTATTGTTTAAAAAAATAGAGTTGTGAGAAAGTCAAACTTTAGCGTAAGGAGCGAGGCGTTGAGGAGGGGACAGCCCCCTTCATATACGGAATAATTTCTGTTCGTCTTAAGTTTTAACGTCCTTCCTTACTTTCAGTTAAAAAAAACTTGTTTTTTTTAATTTAATTTTTGAACGTTTTTGAATTAATGCAGGTTTTGATTTTGGCTCACCGTACATGAATAATTAAAACAAAATTTGCATATTATATTTGGTTAAATGGCTTTCTCGAAACTTGTTTAATTTTATTTACGAACGTTTTTATTAGTAATAAATATACGTAACTTAGAAATAACTTACGTAAAGAACTTCTATATTCATAAATTTTTAACACGTATATTAGGGGGTTCACCCCCTAGTCAAGACCCTGCTCTTTAAACTATAGTTCGAATTTTTTTTTCCAGTTCTTTAAAAATGACCTCTTAATCACAATCAGTTTATCAGTTGAAAAACTTGTTTTTTTTTATTTAATTCCTGATCTTTTTCTTTAATAATGCTGGGAAATCCGGCGCCCCCTTCATAGCAATGTTCCTTCCCCCATGAAAACTTCCTTCATGGAAAGATCCTTCCATATCGCCCCCGACCCGCTCCGTCCCCCACCTTCCTTCCCCACCTACCAGAAAAAATCTCCTCTGAAAAAGTCTGTATACTTCCCAATAACCAATACTATATGTTAACATTGAGTAAAGTTCATAACTTTCAGCCCTCCCCCTGGGGACTTTGGGGGATCAAGTCATCCTAAAAGACATTTTTATCATATTTTCGACCATGCTGATCAAAATGGCTATCTCAAAATTTTGATCGGGTGACTTTGGGAAAAAAATGAGCGTGGGAGGGGGCCTAGTTGCCCTCCATTGTCTTTGGTCACTTAAAAAGGGCACTAGAACTATTAATTTCCGTTCCAATGAGCCCTCCCACGATATTCTGTGTGGGGGGGGAGGATAGGTGCCCCTCATACACTTTCGATCATTAAAAAAAGTACTAAAACTTTAAACATAAAATTGAGATAGCATTTTTTGAGGTTTTAACGACAACACTCTGTAGAAAAAACTATAATTGCCCTAGGTCCTAACTTAAAACCCTTGCACTGAGGTTTGTGGTGGAGTGCCCTCCTCAAAAACACATTTTCTATCCGAAAATCAACTACGCTGAAGAAAATATCTATCTCAAAATTTTGATTGGATGTGCTTGGGGGAATGATGGGGGGGGGGGGGGGCTAGTTGCCCTCTAATCACTTTCGACTATTAAAAGGGGTTCTAGAACTCTCGATTTCCAATCGAATGAGCCCCTTTTGAAGTCTCTACGACTACCCCCTCCATATGAAGTGCCCTTCTCTAAAGTAACAAAATAATATATGGTATATTGTGCCAACATTGTTCTTATATGCCCTCAGTGCATAACTTAAAACACTTGCCCCGAGGGTTGTGGGGGAGTGTCCTCCTCAAAAGGATATTTTCTATCTGGAAATCAACTACGCTGAACAAAATGGCTATCTCAAAATTTTGATTGGAGGTGTTTTGGGGAATGACTGGCGTGGAGGGGGAGGGCTAGTTGCCCTCCAATCAGTTTCTACTATTAAAAAGGGCACTAGCCATCCCAATGTCCAATCGAATGAGCCCTTTTCGAAGTTTCTACGACAACTTCAATACCAAGTGCCTGTCGAAGAATGAAAAAAAACACATTGTGGCCACATCGTTCTTTACTTAGGCAGCGCTAGCGCACTGCCTATGATTTTGGAAATAATAATTTGCTCTTAGGAGAACTATAGTGGAAGTCTAATGGCCACCACTTACTCAATATACGGGAATATTGGTAGGTAATGTATCCATACAATTTCAGAATGTTTACGGTTTCCTTAGAAAGCTAATGAGACCAGAATTCAGGCCTTAATTGGTCAGGACCAATTTTCAACCGATTCTAAGACGTAGTCACAAGATACACATCGCTTTTTATTTTGAGTAATATTTTTACGTTAAGCATCAAAAGCCTACCCAGTTTATAATACGTTTTTAAATATGTCTATGAGATGGGCAAGAAGTATGACCGTCTAGGATTGTTAATAGCCAATCAAGAGTTCCCATGCAGCTCATCACTTGTTTAGCTGAGGCCCATTCAACCCAAACATCGTTCGGCTCACCCCTATTTAAATCAAACCCCATTTAACTCGAACCCCTATGCATCTCAGTCCCCATTTAACTCAGCCTAAATTCAAGTCAACCCCTAAAACAAATTAGGTTAGGTTTAATTCGGGATGGGTAAATTTGACGTGGTTGACCCCAACCTAAGAAAACATGTCTGAAAAGTAAAAATGATACGATTTTACTCCTAATTTTTGGTTCTTTGCAAATATCACAGTTGTTTTTCAGACAATGTGCCCCCCTCCCCCTCTTGTGGTCCCATATATAAAACTAGGATATATATTAAAAAAAGATAAAAAAAAAAAAAGTGTTCTTACTTTATAGCTTATTTACTTGTAATATTCTTACTGTATGATTGCGGCATGTTTCTATTAATCAGATTATCATTTTCCTTCCATTGTTATAGCCATTTTTATATTATTTCAAATAGCATTCCTATCCAAATTTGTATCGAAATATCTTGGTGGAAAGTTTTCACAGGGTCAAGAATGCGACCACATTTTCAACAGGGTCAAGAAAACTGCTTAACAAAGGAGACTTGAGGTATTATGAGATAGAAAACAGCAGACAAGTATATTATTAGGACTATATCTGGGACCATCAAGGAAGGGGGGGGGGGGGTTTCATTTTCAGAAAAGCGAACAAGTTATTTGGAAAGAGCACAAAACTATGAATCTCGAGTTGCATGGGGATTGAGTTGAACGGGGGTGAAGTCACATGGGGTCGAATTTGATAGGAGTTTAGTTGGATAGGGCTGAATTAAACGGTGACTTACTTGACTTAAGGCTCCTGCCGCGTTAGGGGCGGCTTAGAGAGCGTCGCAACTCTGCTCCTCCAGGCTGACCGGTATTCTGATACTAGTGGGGCCTCGTCGATAGCAATGCTAGCTATCTCAAGGAATTTGTTGAGGCTATCCTTCCACCTTGTCTGAGGTCTGCACCTCGGGCGAGACCAGCCATGAGATTTAGCGTAAAAATCGAAGACTATTCGGGCTGGGGTTGTCGTCGGCATACGCAGGAGGTGTCCAAACCATCTGAGAGTGCGGTGCGCTATTTGGACGGAGAATGGCACTTGGAAGGTGAGTGAGAGCAACCTTGTGTTGCTTATAAATTTGTACTACCGGAGTCCCTTAATCTGGCGGAGCTGTTTCGTCTTGCCGACGTCGATCGTGCCGAGGATTGTTGATTTGAGAGGTCAGGTTTCCGCTGCATAGAGGACTAAACTTACGAATGCATTATAAATACCTTCGTATGCCTAGATATATGCGGCATTCTCCAGAGATTGTTGAGCCTTCCGACGATAGACGAGGCTTTTGAAACTCGGCTGCACACCTCTTTCTCTATAGAACCGTCATTAGACAGCACGGAGCCAAGATAAGTGAAGTTCTTTACAACTTCAACAGGAGCTCTGCAAACAGTTATGTTCTCAGGGGGCGAGACTGGGCTCCGGGGGTCAATTGCCATTATCTTCGTCTTAAGCCAGTTTATTTTCAGCCCTACTTTTGCTGCCATTTCCTGCAGGACTTCCAGAGCGTCAGTCAACTGGTCGATCGAGTCAGCAACGACACCAAGATCATCTGCGAAGTCAGCGTCCGTCAGAACGCGATCTCTAAACTGCAGACCAAAGAGCAGGCGATTTGTTGTTCGTGTCATGACATGGTCTATCACGCAATTGAACAGTTCCGGGGCAGTTGCACACCCTTGTCGTACACCGGTTTTGATGCCGAATGTCGTGCTCCGTTTGCCGTTGAGTTGGACGCAACGCACGGTCTCTTCGTAAATTTTTTCAAACAACTTGCAGTATTTGTCGGGTAGACCAGTTGATCGAAGCATCAGCCAGAGTGAGTTGCGATCCACCGAGTCAAACGCAGCCTTGACGTCCACAAAGGCTAGATATGTTTTTCTCCTGAATTCCTTCGTCTTCTCAATTAACTGGCGCATGGTAAAAATTTGTTCGACAGTGGATCTCCTGGGCATAAGCCCTGCCTGCTGGACTCTCCTCTTTCTTCTGAGGATACTCATGCATCTATCCAGCAGGGTCATAGCAAAAAGCTTTCCGGGCACTGAAAGTAGCGTTATGCCTCTGTAGTTTGAACAGACGCTCTTGCTTCCCTTTCTCTTCCATAAGGGCAGGATTATACCAGCTCGCCTGTCCTTCGGGATCCATTCTGTGCGCCAAACCACAGAAAACAGCATATGGAGCCATTGTAGCATCGCCGGTCCGGCATACTTCAGGAGCTCAGCAGATATTCCACATACGCCTGCCGCTTTGTTGTTCTTCAAACGTTTTACTGCTGTGTAGATTTCTGATGACAAGAAAGGAGTTTCTGTGTCACTTGTTAGCAGTTCCTGAGTGTTGGCGGCTAGGCTGATGAGTTCCTGGTCAGTCTGCGCTACGGCTTCGGCGTTGAGGAGGCCCGAGAAGTGGTCTTTCCATCGACTGACCTGGGCAGCTTCGTCATCGAGCGGCTGGCCATCTGCAGAGACAACAGATGCAACCGAGGGGGCTACGTCGCCTGTTAGATCACGGAGATGCTTATAGAGACTGCCAGCGTCACCTTTCTTGGCAGCATCCTCTAGCCCATGTGCCTTCCTTTCCTCAAACAGCTTCTTGTCTCGCTGTATCAGTTTGTCGCGGACACCATTAAGGCTTCTATAAGTTGGCGTGTCACCGAGTAACCTCGCCTTGCGTCTCTGCTCTATGACGTCAAGCGTATCCGACTGAATCCACGCTTTATAAGCACCCTTTTTCCGTCCAACGTTTGCTGTCACTGATTCCAGGACATTCTTTTTTAACGAGAGCCATGCATTTTCACAACTTTCAAATAGCAGGAGTGCGTCGAAGCGGTTCGAGACATCAATGGCATATTTCGACCGTATCTTCTGATCGCAGAGGCGAGATACATCGATCTTGACTGGTCTTGGTTCTGAGCGCTGGGCTTTGAGCCTTAGTCGCATGTTAGCAACGACGAGGCGATGGTCAGTGTTGCCAATCTCAGCTGCCCTATACATCCTGCAGTTACTGATCGAAGACCTCCATCTCTGTGACATGATGATGTAGTCGATCATTTTTTTGGTGTGGCCGTCGTTGCTGTACCATGTATATTTGTGAATGTCCTTCCTTGCAAACTTGGTATTCGTAATCACAAGGTTGTGCATGCTGCAGAGTTGTAGGAGCCTTAGACCATTGTCATTTAGGGGATCCAGGATTAACTGGTCCAATGACTTGTCACCATAAGTTGTGGTTGTCGCTCACAGTTGCATTAAGGTCATTCAGGAGAATGACAATATCGTGCGGGGATATCTTAGACGATTCATTCGTTAAGGCAGAGTAGAAAGTTTCCTTTATTTCGGTGTCAGCTTCGTTTTTCGGGGCATAACAAACAAGGACCGTCATTTTTCCTTGCTTGTGATTGAGTCGAGCATTAGCGATTCTATCCGAGACGGGAGTGAATGACAGTAGACACTTCTTGGATTTGTTAATAACTAGTCCGACTCCATTTCTTCTGGTGGTTGTCTGCCAGACCAGAGAAGGTGGTATCCCTCACCTATGGGATCATTTCCATTCCCGACTAGGTGGGTTTCTGTTATTCTAGCAATAGAGATGTTGAATCACTTCGGTTCCGTCGCCAGAAGCGTATTAGCTCCGGGAAAATTTAATGTCAATACATTCCAGGTGGCAATTCGGAGGCCACCTTGGTCAAGAATATTCAAACGCTGGTCATTTCTCAGTCCAGGGGCAAGCAAGGGTCGTGATGGGAGAAAAGAAGGTTGGTCATCCGAGGCAGTTGCTAAGCTGTTCGTTGCAATGGGTCTCGGGTAGAGGGTTGCAAGCCCAACCAACCCTAGGCCTGGATTCTGATTAAAGCCAGGATTTACCTGGATACTGAGAATCCTGCGGTGGGCTCCACCCACCTCACGAGGTTGAGGCCACCCTGATCGGAATGTTTAGTTAGGTGAAACCCTGTATCCAGAGGTACGTGGTTAGCAGACATGGTCTGCATCATTCCGGACGAGCTCCATTCGGTGGTTGAGTTAAACCTAGGCTGAATAAAGTGGGGGCTGAGTCGAAACGGTGTTGATATAAACGAGGCTTGAGTTAAATGGGCTGAGTTGAACGGGGTTGAGTTAAAGAAGAGTCGCGTTACACGCACACCCCAATCAAGCTCTATGACAGGATTGGTGGGTATGGTCCTTTTCCCTTATTTAAGTAAAAATACGATGTAAGCGTCCCTTCTATGGTTAGGATCAAATTTTTGACAGAGCTAGCAAACAGTGCCCCTCAAACAAAGTGTCACATTTTGGTAAAGGGTTACTACAAGAAAAAAGGTAAAATGAGCCATGAAAATGCACCGGAAATGGTGAATTAGCACCACAAATGGCATTGATGTAAATATGTCTTGTAAGAAAGGTATTTTCCATAGAAGCAGAGGCATCTTACACTGCTATATGGATTGTAATACCATAGGATGGTTTACAAAAGACCAAGCTATTTTGGTTTTGCTAATAGATTTTTTAAGAAAGAAATAGTTCGGAAAAAATTGCCAAGAATTTCAGATTTGATTGTGAAGATGTTCCTAGAGCGAGTGACCAAAAGAGATTCACAAAAAATAAATTTGGGCAAAGCTGAAACTCACCAAATCCTTCGAGTAAAACTGTTTATTGAACGTAAATCTTGAATTCTAGTTCCGTGCGACCACGACAGTTACTGTCTATTCCTTCATGAGTGCCAAACTAGAAATCACATTTTTAATTAATTTTTTTTTTTTTTTTTTTATTTTTTTTTTTTTATTAAAAAGCTTTTCAGAATGTCCTGAGGACATCATATCTCCCAATGATTCGATTATATTTCCATTATAATACTATGCAAAGGAATTTGTTACGATTCACACTGATTGAAGATTCACGGTCAAAACACGGAATTACTTATCGAAGGATTTGTTGAGTGCCAGCTTTATGATACACTCAGATATAGTTTCTAGTCCTGACTACAACATTCGAGCTCCCTAGTTCAACTTTCTAATTGAAATTACCAGTGATCTTCAGGAAGTAGTAAAAATGGTGGAAAGAAGTTTAAAAATAAAAATTAAATCAAAGAAATTCATCTTACGAAAAACGTATCTCCCTTTTAGCGTTAAGGTTTAAGGGAATATTTGATTTTGCTTTTTAATGTCATTGCTATTCCAAAACGCTAGTCGAGACGAGAATTTGTGAAGTCGGTCTTTTCTTATCCATATCCAAGAAGATTTTTATTTTACTGAAAACCTGCCTTCAGCAGAAAACTCTCCCTTTTCCGAAAAAATTCCCTTAATAAATAAAGTAAATATTATTTATAAATAAAACTGGTAGCCTAAATCGTTATCAAAATTGTCTCTATTTTCAATGAGCCCTTCATTTTTGACAATTAACGCATATTTTCTTAGGCAGCTAATTTTTAACTGGTAACTTCAGTAACAATAAGAGTCAAATACTTATTCGCTTAAAAATAAAACTATTATCTTTAAAATTTATTCCAAACAATTGAATTATTTACTCTTTTCTAATTGTTCACTAACACAAGCGTCCAACTTAAAACTAAAATAAGTACCACAAATAAAAGTAGGGCTACTGACAATTTTAAGAACTTTCGTTATAATAAGGTTACTGCCTTCTCTTTTTTCCTTCCTTTTTTTCATTTATATTGTTTTATATTTTATATTTTTTAATTTATGTTTTTATATTTGTTTGAGCAATAAAGACCATTTGGCGGAAGTCCTTGCCCAAGCATCTGCTTTGTTTCGAGACTCATTGGCTAAAAATTGTCCTCGTTGTTAGTTTTATCGTTTTTCTTTCCTCTTGTTTTATTCTTCGTTTTTCCTACTTTGCATTTTCTATTCTCTTCTAGTAGCCATACACTAATAATAAAAATAAAACTAGACAAAAATACCTTAATTTGTTCAAGAGGTTTGTTTGGTACGTAGCTGTTGATGTGGTTTATGAATTCAGTTGAAGCGTTCGAATATATATCTTGGTTTAAAACTGTCTTGCTTTGACTTTTTAATCCGTTCCCAATGAAGTCTGTTGAGTTTGATCTTAGGCGAGGTGGAGGGGCTTCCTGATCATAGCTAAGAAAGGGAAAAACAAACGTGTAAACAAAAAATACGATGAATGTCTACATAAATATGACCAAAACCAAATTGACATAACTAAATATCATTACTTATAACATAAATTTCATTATTAATTCGTATGATTGGAGATAAATTTTAAGCATACCATTTTCAAAAGTAGTCTTTCTTCAACGAAATATCCGCTTTCTTGCTATTGTCAAACAGTTCATGGTAACGAACTGTAAATAAGGATTGATGCGGCTAAATAGCAACCGAAACTCTAAAAAACAGATAACATCAAAACGGAGCAACATCAAAACTTAAACAAACAGAAAGTATTAGTTGTATGTTGGGATTGCTCCCTCCTCAATACCCCGCTTTTTACGCTAAAGTTTGAATTTTCGTCCCAATTCCTTAAGAACGACTTTTGAAACACAAGGGCGGTTTAATTAGAATAACAAGTTTCTTTTAAAGTTCTAAAACAGCTTTAACATAAAGAGTGAGTTATTGAGGAGGGGGCAACTCCCTCGTATACGTAATAATTTCTGTTCATTTTAAGTTTTGATGTTGCTTACTTTCACTTGAAAACAGTAGCGTAATTTTGTCAGAATCCTGGGAGAGGGGGGGGGGCAAAGTTGGAGCCAATTTTCCGAAAATAAGAGAAAATGACAGTGAAAAATGAAAAATAAGCAATACAGTACCATAATGGCAAATATATACTAAAGAAAAAGGTACTTATGTGTTATATAATACACACTCGAGAACTTTTATTGTGAACACGAGACAATACCCGGTTTTCACGGTGTTTATACCAGACAATTAGCTTCGGCTCGGAGGGTAACTACATTATAGCTATATTTTAATTAAATATTTAGTTGATATTTTGGTTAGGTTAGTTTAATTTAGGTTAAGTATTTAATATAATGCGCTCTTGGCGGCCCCCATTCCATAATTCTTTGTTATAGTTTTCATAGTTTTCTTACAAAAGTACTGTATTTTATCATATTTGGTTTTATTTCATTAGCATTCACCAAACTTCACTTCTCGAGTGTGTATTATAACACATAAGTACCAAGAAAACTGATCCGTTTCTCTGGATGCTTGGATTATGCAGGATTATCTTACTATTGACAAGATTTTTTGCAGAAACTAAATTTCAGCTGGGGGACAAACCAAAGTCAAGGGGGCAAACTAAGGTCTGGAGGGGGCAGTTACCCCCCTACCCCATAGCAAATCACGCCCCTGGTTGAAAACTTGTTTTTTATTTAACTGTTCAACGTTCAGAGACAAATCTTCTTTCATTTAATTTTACTTATTGATGATGGTTAGGAAATTGGGACCTATCGAAACTAATCCATTGTTGTCATCACTCTATTTGCGCTCAATTCGGCAAATAGAGCTAAGCAAAGAAGCAGAACATAGAAAAATGAGATTCAAGTCAAGAATCTTCTATGGCATATTTAAAGAGTAATTTAAAGAGTAATGCAGACATATCATCTTACGAGTAAAAACATAAAACCCAAAGAAAGGAGCGTTTATGATGCGATATGATACGATACACAGACGAGCCAGAATTATATGAATTGCGGAACATGTTTGACCGCTCTTTTTTCCAATAGTTCGTCTCACTTTTCGGGCTAAATTTGGCCTAATAAAAACTAGATCTCAACCACTGCATATAAATTATATATAAAATTATAAATTATACATCTAAATGTATATACAGTGATCTCAACAAAGAAGCAGAACAAAGGAACTAAAGGAACATGAGATTCAAGTCAAGAATCTTTTGTGGCATATTGAGCTAAAGGTATGTGTGCATATTAAAATAAAGATATATACGCTCATATCGATTTTTGACTCTGAGCTTAAAACCAAAAGACAGGAGTATGTATAATACGATCATAGGATACGCATAGAGCCAAAAGTATATGAATCACGGAACATACTGCTCTTCTTTCCAATAGTCCGTCCCATATGTGCCAATTTGACGTAAAACGAGTTAAATTTAACTCTGCATTTGCAAACCCAAACAACGATACAAATCTTCAAATACACACTTCATATCAGACACTTTTAATACACCTTCGAGTTTGGAATGGAATATAATTTTTTTTTCGGAAATGAAATTTAAAAAAGCAAAAACTCGAAAAAACCTTGACGGCATCTGATTTTGTTCCCATTCGTGATACCTGACCTTACTCAGAGGCAACGCTATAGCGTTGCCTATAGTAAAAGCCATACGGCTCCAATGTTGAATTATTTATTATTATTGTTTTTCCCAGAAGCACTTCATATAGAAGGGGTTGTCGTTATAAACTTCAAAGGGGGCTAATTCGATTGGAAATCGAGAGTTCTAGAGCCCTATTTTAAGAGTAAAAAGTGATCGGAGGGCAACTAGCCCCCTCCCCACGCCCTTTTTCCCCACATACATCCGATAAAAATTTTGAGGTAGCCATTCAGTTAAAAAGAGTTCAAAGATCATATAACAAAGACTCCGGGGTCGACACAAGCCCCCATGGTCTGGGGGCAGACGTTGTAAGTATTGCCATGTGGGCAAATATGGTTCTTATAGAAGGGATGCTCTTCAGAACTTCAGAGAGAGCTCATTTGATGGAAATTACAAGTTATAGTTCACTTTTTATAGTCAAAAGATATTAGAGGGCAACTAGCCCCCCCCCCACATGCCCTTTTTTCCCAATTGCATCAGATAAAAATTTTGAGTTTGTCAGTTAGTAAAAAATAGTTCAAAGGTCAAATAACAAAACTCTGGTGTCGAGACAAGCCCCCCGGGCCCGGGGTACAGGTGTTGTAAGTTATGCCCTGGGGGAATATATGGTTATTATGGAAGGGATGCTCGTATAAACTTCAAAGAGGGCTCATTTGATTGGAAATTGAAAGTTCTAGTTTAATTTTTAAAAATAAAAAGAGATCTGAGGGCAGCTAGACCCCGCTCCTCGCTCCCTTTTTCCCCAGACCCAACCAATAAAAATTTTGAGATAGCCGTTTTTTTTTCAAATAGCTCAAACATCAGATAACAAAAACTCCAGTTTCGACACAAATCCCCAGGGCCCGGGGGCAGACGTTGTAATTTATATCCTGGGAGTATATATGGCTCTTATGGAAGGAATGCTCGTATAAACTTCAAAGAGGGCTCATTTGATTGGAAATTGAAAGTTCTATTTCAATGTTTAAGCGTCAAAAGCGATCGTAGGGTTATTGGAGGAGTCAACTATTTTGTTCAAAATCGTCCAAATGTCAAACAGCTACGGTTTCGGGTTTGAATCCCCCCCAGCCCTGGGGGAAAGGGTTGTAAGTTATACTAGCAGCTTATCGTTAGCATATAAGGCTTCTATTATAGTATATAAAATTATTTTGAAAGGAGTGGTCGTATTAACTTTGAAGGGGGCTCATTTGATCGGAAATTGAAATTTCTAGTTCTTTTTAAGAGTTAAGAGTCATCAATGGGCAACTAGCCCACGCCCCACTTTTTCAAAGGATATCCGGTCAAAATTTTGAAATTGCCATTTTGTTCAAAAAGTTCAAATGCCAAATAATTATGCTTCCGGGGTTACACTCCCCACCTTCGACCCCTTGAGAAATGGCTCTGAGTTACGGAGCTTGTTTATTGTTGCTTTGATACATTGTTTACTTCAATACTTGGATTTATTGATTTACGTGGCAACTCTGATTTACGGTGCAAATACTGTAATTTATGCAAGTTGCTTATTGCTACTTTGATACCTTCTTTACTTTGATGCTTTCTTTACTTTGTTATTTTTTTGTACTTTGACATTGTTACTCTGATACTGGTTTGATACTTTGATGAACATTTGATGTTTAGAAATAAGGTTACTTTTGTTTCTTTGAAATAAGGAATTTTTAAAAACTTGAAACTTTTTGCAATCAAAAACGAACAAAAATTTATAAAAAAAAAACTTTCTGAAAAAGAAGTTTTTCAAAGAAAAGTACAGGCCATTTCATACTTAGGATCAGCAGATACAAATGCCTGTTAAAATTCAGACTCAAAACGACCAGAAATTACTATTAAAGAATAAATGAAACCCAAAACGAACAGAAATCAACTAAAAAATCACAGAAAAAAACAGGCAACAAGTAATAATATAAGTGAACAAATAAATCTTAAAGCGAGTAATGCTTAAATTGAATATGCAAATCAAGCATAAAACGGAAAAATTATGTTGCTATTGTAGTATAAATTAAACCCAAAATGAACAGAAGTTAAATAAACAATTAATGTAAACAAACATACAATAGATACTAATATAAATAAATAAATAAATCTTAAAACGAGTGAAACTTAAATTGAATATGAAAATCGAGCTCAAAACGAACAAAAATCACTGCATACATGAGTTCGAGTACTGCGTCCTTCTCTCATTGCAGAAGTCTAAAACCTACTGCATCACTTGCACTGTACTGGAAATGGATTATATTACAAGTATTTTCTTTTGTACTTCATATTGAAAATAAACATTAAAATTACAGTAAAAGTTTGAACTGATGAGCTTTCCGCAATTAATATTAGTATACATCAAATATTGACTTTAATTTATTAGTTATTTCTAAGAGTGTTAAAGACGAAAATAGTTTCACTACAAAAAATAGTTTGGATACTGCCCCCTTCCTTAATTGTAAAAACCTAAGGCCTACTGGGTTATTGGCACTTCACTGAAAAGGAATTATGATACAAATATTTTCTTTTCTAGCTCTTAAATCACTAAACATTGAGATGGAATTACCGCGAAATAAAATCATGAACTGATGGATCTTTCAACAATTAACATCATTATATGTCAAATATTCAATTTGATTCTGTTTATACTTTCCAAGACTGTTCAAGACAAATATAGTTTTCAGCAAAGCGCCAATGACGCAGTTGGTTTTAGACTTTTACGGTTAGAGAAGGAGGTGATACCCAAACTCTTGCTTGTAGTAATTTTTGTTCGTCTCAAGCTTAATTTGCATATTCAATCTAAGTTTCAGTCGTTTTAAGATTTATGTATTCATGTATATTAGTATCTATTGTATGTTTGTTTATGTTGATTGTTGATTTAATTTTTGTTTGTTTTGGGTTTCATGAATAATTCAATAGCAAAACATTTCTTTTCTGTTTTAAGCTTGATCTGCATATTCAATTTAAACATTACTCGCTTTAAGATTTATTTATTCATTTATATTATTACTTTTTGTATGTTTTTTACTATGATTGTTCATTTAATTTCTGTTCGTTTTGGGTTTCGTTTATTCTTTAATAGTAATTTCTGGTCGTTTTGAGTTTGAATTTTAACAGGAATTCGTATCTGCTGGTCTTAAATTTAAAATGTCATTTATTTTTCTTTGAAAAACTTCTTTTTCAGAAAGTTTTTAAAAATTAATTATAGTAAAAGAAAAATAATACTTAGCAGAAAAAATACTTGTGCTATACTCGTATTTAGAGAGAAATGTTAATTAATTTAAAGAATAGAATAGTTTGTTTGTGACATTCTGGCCATGGTCAATGTTCTTGAGAAGAAGAACAACACTGCAGTAATAAAATTATATAATACAAGCGGAATACCCAAAACTTTATAAACAATCAAAGAGACCGTTTAGCACAATTTTCTTTGTTTTTCAATTAAACTCTTAAATGGTTTTTTACTTTCTGGTTTTTTTTTTGGCGGTTACCATTAATTTTAAACACAAACTGGCATTCATGAAAGGTTTAATAGCCCTAGAGGTGAGCTTACCCAATAGCAGAAAACTTTGAACAGGTCCTTATTTCCCCATGAGTTCCCACTTAACGGTAAATAACGGTAAGAAAACCACTTGGAGGGTGTTGTGTCCATGCAACACCGCAAATTTCAAAATTCAAAGTTCCGTTTTGAATTTTGAAAAAAAAATGTATAAATCTGCTTCATTTTCAATGAAATTCCAATGATAGGAAAATTAATAAGGGTTGCGATTTTTCTGGAATGCGAAAAGTAAATCTTCCGGTTATAATTTGAAAATTTTCATTGGGAGAGGGGGGAATTTTTTTATGGTGTCCTTTCAATCCTTTTCCCGAAAGGGTTTGAATTTAATCTTTCATTTCACACTGAAACATTTCTGCAATAAGAAGGGAGCTGTTTCTCCCCCCCCCCTTCCTCCTATGAATCGTAATGCACACTATAAAAATGAAAAAATTTTGCAGGAAAATGAGCGGTTATCACTGAAGCTTGTTTTCTCGTTTGTCTGACTGGCAATGCTGACAGTAGATTAGGTCAATTGTTGGATGTAAAAGTTATCAAATGCTGCCAGGATGCTAGTGTGATAAAACCAAATAAAGGGGGTACCCTACACGGTAAATAGGGGATGAAATGATTTAACTAGTAAAACTCTAATGTGGCAGTTTCGGCTGGGCAGGTCCATGAAAAATTTTGACAGGTAAATATAATCAAAGAAATGGATATAACCAATCAAATTTTTGGATTCTAAGAACTTTGGTCTGCCACAGCAAGATTACTGAAAATGAAAGAAACAAAACAAAATCGCTAATTACAGTAACTATGGAGCTTAGGAAGTCTATAGTTGAATATTATAGTTACAAATAAATCTAATAAGTATAAATAAATAAATATTATAAAATAAATATATAAAAACTAAAAGACAGAAACAAAACATTAACGGGGGAAGGTATTACTAAAATATTGATATTATAATCGATATCTTGGAAGTTTTTTCCAAGATTCCCAAAAGAGCTAGGGAATTGCCAATTGCAAACAAAGAAATTCTCCCCTGAAATTACTTAGCAGCAGCAAAAAAATGTAAAAAATATAAACACTTTAAAGAATGTTCCGAAAAGACGTTAAATAATTATTAGTCATAATATATTTTCTTTTCTTATGAGTAGTGTAGATATTAAGGGAATTCTAATTTCTTCCGAACACTAATTCAAAATCAAATATTTATTTATATTTCTGAAGCTACACGTTTTATTAAAAAAAAATTACACTTTAAAGCTAAAGTAAGTTCATTATCTGGGTAGTGTGACTTGGATGAGACCCAAAATAGAACTTAGCTCCTTCACCTTAAAATTCACTAAGAATTTAAGTGGAGAAATTAATGAAATTACTAATAATCACTTTGGAAATGATAATTGTGTTGTTGTTTCTTAAAGTAGAACTAAGGTTGACTTTGGAAAACAAAAGCTTAGCTTGTTTTTCCTTTAAGTCGCACTGCTAAGTATTGTATAACGCTATTGAATATTTTAATATGTTTGAATATTGAATATTTAATGTTGAATATTTAAATTAATAATGAATATTTAATTAAAATGAATATTTGTAGGGATTTTAGGAATTTTTGTAGGAATTTTAGGAAATACTTGTTGGAATTTTACTTAAGGTGTGCCCAATGTTGAAAAGGGGGCAACTTAAAAAAACGCAAAAAGCCAGGAGTTTGTATGGAAAATATACGAAATAATAGTAAAACTTTTGAGGCATCAAAGTGGAAGGGCCAAAACAAGGTTACAGCAGTGTTTTTTCCCTCAACGACAGAAGAAAGTTGAAAGGAATTACAGAGAAATTTGGAATCGATTTTTGGAGACCAGGAGGGCGCAAACTTCAAACACAATTAATTATATTATGTAGATTTACACCCTACTTTAAGGTTGCTTCCCTAAACATATTTGATATGCAATTTTCTTCCTAAATGACCTTCAATTTGATTAATAAATATGTAAACAATGAAGCCTGGAAATAATTCAGCAATTAATAGGATTTAAAATTACTAAAAGGAACAACGATTCTAAATAGAAAACTCGAGACTCTGGAAATAAATATACTACAGACGAAAATGTGTGCGTAGGTCTATGTATTGAATCAACTTTAAGGTTACAAAGGTGTTTTTTTCCTCAAGGACAGAAGAAAGTTGAAGGGAATTCCAGAGAAATTTGGATTCGTTAGGAATTCAAAATTTCAGAAAAAGTTGGCGAGGAAACAATCAACACAATTACCTTGTTAGAGCTTGAGAGCTAGTATTTAAATCATTTCGAATGCCAGCCGTAGCCGAAACAATTGAAAACATACTAGGCACATTTTCGTACGCATTTTTGAAAGACTTCTTACTTCTCAACCTATCGTACATCCTTATACTAGAAGCTATGTATAGAAATGTTATCTTATGATTTTATTCTATTGTGGTCTCAAAATTGCCTAATTTTGTCAGATTTGCGGCTTCGCTTACTGAATATATAATTGAGTTGATATGTGTTTTTCTAACTAATAGATTTTTAGAAACTTCTAAATTAAGGTCTTTTAATTTGTTAGCATATAATAATAGCCAAATAATAGCCAAATTGAGTTCAACGAAATAAGATTGTCAGTTTTCTTGGACTATTCTAGCTCAAACGATAAAAATAATTAGCCCAATTAAGATAATGAGCGGTGACACAACAATATTTTTTATTCAGCAAATTTTGCCTAATTTTTTAACCAATTTGTTGTTTGTTTTTTTATTTGTTTTTAACTGATCATATACAATTTAAATAACACATTCATTGACAACATATTATCTGGGATCAGTATGGGGAAAATGACCTCCCCAATTAATTTTGGGACGAAGTTTGCAAAAATAAAATTTCGACTAAAACATTTGGAAAATCACTTGCATTAATAACGTACAGTACAGGATCAATAGAGAAGGTTTAACCTTTCTGGATAAATAAATAATCCTTATTTTCTTGCTCTATTCGGCTCCCAGACCAGAATTCGGAGGTTTAATTTTCCCTATCGGTCCTAGCAAGTATATTATCAATGTATGTAATTTTTCGAAATTTCGAGTCAAGAGACCATTTCCCTACATTAACTGCAAGCGCAGTCTTAGCCTACACCAATAGGCATAACCAGGGAAAGACCAGGGGATCTATGGCCCCTTGGAGTGAGGGAAGCAATAAAAAAAATTCAATGTTGATACTTGGGGTTCTGTGTGCATCCCTTTGCCCTCGGACTACCTCAAAACTAAGTATTCTTCATTTTAACGTAGATTTTACTACGAATTTAAGTCTTGGAACGGTTTTCGTTTCTTAATATATCACCTATTAATTGAAATTTTACTCTCTCCCAAGAAATTTACTCTAAAGCAAAATTTTCTAGGGGGCATCCTAGTATACACCTCCTCACCTTCCCACATGG
The DNA here is from genome assembly GCF_049724085.1 of Artemia sp. Qi Xiang Cuo. Classification (NCBI taxonomy): domain Eukaryota; kingdom Metazoa; phylum Arthropoda; class Branchiopoda; order Anostraca; family Artemiidae; genus Artemia; species Artemia sp. Qi Xiang Cuo. Next base: position 17,245,844 of record NC_142799.1, read on the forward strand.
CAAGTTGTGGGTGTAGGCCTACGACGAATCCGTTTGAAGGGGCAAGGGCGTAGCTGCGGCGGGTGCCGTGGCTAGTGGGCACCGCAGCTTGGCGGAGATTGTCCACTTCGATCAAATTTTTTATTCGGCTTTTTTGCTTATAGGCTATTTGAGTTGGGAGAGAGGAGGGGGTCCATAATTAATTTTTCCCCGGGCCCCACCAACCCTAGGAATGGATCTGGCCTACGATAAAAAAAAATTATATCTAAAAAAATTTGCCTGGTCAAGAACATCTATACGTCCAACTTATATGCCTTTTAATTTTTGTAGGGAAAACCGAAGCCGTTCTGTATGAAGTAGTATTGACAATGGATTGTAAAAGTCGCGTATCTGTCTTTTTTAATGAATTTGGAAGTAACTGCCTTCAAGGCATGTGTAGGTGTTTCTCAATTACTAAGATGGGCACAGTGGTACAGAGATATTGGTCACAGGAAAAAATTTAGACTCGTCTTAGTTTACTGGAGTTTTTCGATGCTCTTGAACAATTTTCAAAAATGTGAAGATATGATTTTTGCTATTCAATAATAAAATGTTATTGCGTGCTCTGGTATCTGCTTTAATGTTAAATACAGTAAAAACAAACAGTATGTGGGCTATAACGATAAATGCAAAGCCATTAGCAATATTTCGTACCGCTAGCAATGATTTCATGAACAATTGATGGAAAATTGTGAATGGTTAGCGAAAGATATTATGGCTCGAAAACGATTTAACGATTAAACGACTTTTCAGTCTGTGAAAAAAGGTAGTGGAAAAACGAAAAAACTGTTTGCACTGAAATTATGAAAGAATTGAAACAGAATCGCATCCATAATATAATGTCAGAATTTTGACTGACAAGAAATGTACAGGACAGAAAAGCAGTCAGTTGGACTTCATTTTTCTTTTTGCTTGAGAAAACTGTCAACGGCAACTTTTTTTCAGGCCAAGCAACCGTTCTTGCAATCTGGGGAAGTCTTTTCTTAGTGTGTCTTAACTACAGATCCTGAGATATCATAGGCATCAAATTCCGCTATAATAAACGGCCCCCCTCAAGTCGTCTTTTCTTTGTGGGAAGAATACATCTTATGCGTGACACTAGTCCTCAACAAAAGTTTGAACACAAGCTTTTGACTAGTAAGTATTAAGGATTAAAAAAAAAAGTATTTTATTTTGTTTAGACCAGGGCACTTCGTATCAAAGGAGTTGTCGTAGAAACTTTTAAAAGGGCTCATTCAATTGGAAATTGAAAGGGCTAGTGCCCTTTTTAACAGTTGAAAGTGATTGGAGGGCAACTAACCCCCCTTCCACGCCCATCACTTCCCTAAACACATTCAATCAAAACTTTGAGATAGCCATTTTGTTCAACGTCGTTGAAAAATCCAGAAATTATGTTTTTAAGGATAACAACCCCCCACAGCCCTCAGGGCAAGGGTTGTAAGTTATGCCCTGGGGGTATTTAAGGTATATATAGTTAGGGTGATCGTATAAACTTCGGAGGTGGCTCATCGGATTGTTAATCATAAGTTTTATTGCCCATTTTGAGATTCAGAGCGATTAGAGGGTGGACCCCCCCCCCCCCGACACCTCGTATTTTCCCGAAATGCATCTGATATAAATTTTGAGATGGCCATTTGCTCTTGTAGAAACTTCGAAAAGAGCTCATTCGATTGAAAATTGAAAGGGCAGGTGCCCTTTTAAATAGTCAGAAGTGATTGGAGTGCAACTAACCCCCTCCCATGCCCACCATTTTATCAAACACATCCAATCAAAATGTTAAGAGAGCCATTTTTCAACGTATTTGAAAGGCACAGAAATTATGTCTTTGAGGATGACATCCCCCCAGAGCCCTCAGGAAAAGGGTTATAAGTTATGCCCTGGGGGCATATGAGGTACATATAGAAAATTTAATCGTAAGAGTTCCGGAATGGGTTCATTTGATTGGAAATAAAATGTTCTGGTGCCCTTTTTACCTCGCATTTTATCGAAATGCATCTGATTGAAATTTTGAGATGGCCATTTGTTGTCGTAAAAACTTTGAAAATAGCCAACTCGATTGGAAATTGAAAGGGCTAGTGCTCTTTTAAATAGTCAAAAGTGCTTGGAAGGCAACTAACCCCTCTCCCACGCCCACCATTTCCTCAAAGACATCCAATCAAGATTTTGAGGTAACCATTTTTTTTTCAACGTTGTTAAAAGGCCCGGAAATTATATCTTTGAGGATGATAGCCCCCCTTCAGCCGTCAGTGCAAGGTTAGTAAGTTATGCCCTGGGGGCATAAAAAGTATAGATAAAAAGTCAAATATTAAAAAAAAAATATTATTAATAAAATCACATGTATTTTAAACGGTGATGTTCGTATTTCTGAACATTAATACCCAACTTTATTTTAACAAAAATCAAATATTATTAATAAAATCAGATGTATTTTAAACGGGGATGTTTGTAGTTTTGAAATTTGAAGCCCAGCTTTATTAAAAAAAATCAAATACTGCAAATAAAATTAGATTCGTTTTAAACATGGTTGTTATTATTTATGAAAACTAAAACCCAGGTTTATTAGAAAATTAAACATTATTAATAAAACCATATGTATTTCAGACGTGGACGTTCTTATTTCTGAAAACTAAAACCCAGCTTTATTAGAAAATCAAATATCATTAATAAAACCAGATGTATTTTAAACATGGACATTCATATTTCTGAAAACTAAAACCCAACTTTATTTAAAAAATATTCAAAAATTTACCAAATGAGGCCTTGGATCACCCCCCCCCCCCAAAAAAAAAAAAAGTTAATCAATGAGTTTCATACTACATACACCTATGAATGGCTATGAAACCTAGCTCAGAAAAGTGCAAAATAGTAAACCAAGTATCCCAAATCATAGGGTTCAGACAACATACACCTACGAAAGGCAAGGAAATATAGCTCAAAAAGGTCTAAAATAGCAAACTAGACATCCCAAATCATAAGCTTAATGCAACACACACCTATGAAAGGTTTAGAAACCTAGCTAAAAAAAAGTCTAAAATAGTAAACCAAACAACCCAAATCATATATTTCAAACAACAATAACCTATAAAAGGCTAAGAAACATATGTAACAAGTGGCTAAAATAGAGAACCCAGCATTCTAAGTAAACCGTAGGTTTCAGAAAAACAAACATCTAAATACGTTATGAAATCTAGCTTAAATATGAATTTTTTACGCTTTAAATGTATTTTGTTTTATTCTAAGACATATAGAAAAAGTTAAAATAAAATTATCATGTTAAAAAAATAAACTTCAAAAAGTATAAAAAAAATGGGGGAATGGGCCCAAAACGTTGGAGGGAGGGGGCCCCTTGGAGGCTGGGGAGATAGGCCTTGGAGGTTGAGGTCCTTGGTGGCTAGGGTCATTGGTGGTTGTGGTTCTTGATGATTCAAATCCATAGCGATTTCATTGATCCCACATTGTGTACTTGTCTATTAAAGTAACCACAGCTGAGAAGTACAGCTATGCCAAGTCACATGTCTAAATCTGTTTCACCCCAAATATTCCTCTAAATTATAAATTTTTTATGCTTTAAGTATGTTTTATGTCATTCTAAGACATGTAAAAAAAAGTTGAAATAAAATGAATAAGTTAAAAAAATTAACTTCAAAAAAGTATTATAATAAATGGTGGGGATGGGCCCGAACCTTTGGAGTGAGGGGGCTTCTGGGCGGTGGAGGAGCAGGGGCCTTGACAGTTAAAGTCCTTGGTGGCCGGGGGCATTAGTGCTTGCAGTCTTTGATTACTCAAGTCAAAAACCGATTCATTAATCTTATATTGTGTACTTGTTTATTCTAAGACATGTGAAAAAAGTTGAAATAAAATTATAATTTTAAAAAAATTAGCTTCAAAAAGTATACAAAAAATGGGAGGAAGGGCTCAAAAATTTGTAGGGAGGGGGCCCCTTGGAGGTTGCGGTCCTTGATGGTTCAAATCCATAACCATCTCACTAATCCCATATTGTGCACTTGTTTATTATAGCGACCACAGCCGAGAAGTAAAGCTATGTCAAGTCATATGTTTCAATCTGTTTCACCCCAACTAATTCACTTAAAATGTTAATTAACCTCTGACCTTTCCATGTTTCTGACAACTTTGCAAAGATGAATTCCAAATTCCAATGAAATCTTTTGATTCTTCTCTCCTCAATTCTTACACAATCGAAATATACTATAAGTTAAAGGTAATTAGTGTCTGTATTAATTACACATCATTCTGTCTGGTAATTAATTATAATAAGTTATCAAGGAATGTTCACGAGGTGAAATTGTGTCTTCCTTATATTAGTTGCGTCGATTGCTAATACCTCTTGGAGCTATGGCGCAAATGCAATGCTGAAATGCTGAAAGAGCAGATGCTCAAATGCTCAATGCTCAAATGCAATGCTGAAACAGCAGAAATCTGCTCTGAAGTCACTTAGCCCAGTATTCTAGCTATGTGAATGGTTTAGAAAGAGGATGTGGTCATGTACCGGTCGGATTCAAAGGGTTTTTGGTTGTGATGTCACTCCCGGTCGTGTAGCAATGCCTTCTTCTACTTTATTATACGTTTTCTTTATTTTAAACTAGCCTCTTGTTAGCTTTTCAAACTTTTGACACATTAAGGATCCTGGATCAGTTTTTACCAAGATTGCTTTGGGAACTCTCTGTGATGCTGGGAGAAAATTGCTAATGAGCACTTTTTCTTTGAAACGGTCAGCTGATGCTGAGACTCTTAAAAATCCTATACCTCTGAGGACAAAGCTCAACAATTCTTCCCACGGAAATTCTGAATCCTCGCGGGTCTTTTAATGTATTTTCAGGTCTCGGGTCTTTCATATTAATGGATTATAGTAACATAAAATCTTTCGTCTGGGCTTACGATAATAACTATAAAAAAAAAAAAAAAAAAAAAAAAAAAAAAAAAAATACACCGCAACTATGTTGCATGAACATTAGATATGGCTTGAAAACAACTACAAGATACACAATACAGTTGATAAAGACCTAGTTTTTATCCATTGAATTCAACACCGTATTACCTTTTTCCGATATGGGGATATATTAGTAAAAGAATAATTGTTGTACTGATTTTTCTGTCGTATACAGAAAAAGGGGGTGTTGATTGACATTTTGAATGAAAGCAACCCACAATTGAAATGACTGTTTGTCCAATTTGTTGGTCAAATGTAAGCAGGAAATTTAAGGACGAATATCATGGGGGGAAATTGTTTTTGTTCTTTCAATTTTAGAAGAGAAAAATAGTTACTTTGCCATAAAGGTTGTTAGATTTATTTCGTTTTTGCTTAATCACTTACCTAAAATAAAACATCAGATTGTACTTTCTTTTCAATTATTCACCCCTTTCAGTAAAAAAAAGTATAAACAGAGGAAACTAAAGAATTATACATGAGTTTACTGAAAAGAACTTTCAACTGATTTTGTAACAATTCATTGAGCAGTTTATTTCGAACAATAATAAAGACTTGTGTTGGTTAACATTGTTTATCAACAATTTGTTCGCCAGAAAAGGCCTCTATTTTGGGTTTAGTTACATGCTGTAAAATCTACTAAGATGAACAAATCTTCATTTAATACAGACTACTACTAGTAACAACTGACTGCTGCAAGAAGCCACCTGACGCCGAAACAGGTACGCATGCTCTTCCTCAATCCCAATCCATTCAAATCTTCCCTCTATACACCAAGAAGTTACCATTTTCCCTGAATCTTTCTTTACGACATCCTCCCACCCCAGCCGGGGACAACTTGCTTTAATCCTAACCTTTAATTGAAGGAACAATTTCAGTTTTAAAGTTGGTATTGACACAGTAATTGTCCTACTTACACAGTCGTTTTGTTATGTGCATTAAATAAAAAAAAACAAGTTTTTTAAACTGAAAGTAAGGAGCAACATTAAAACTTAAAACAAACAGAAATTATTACGTATGTGAAGGGGGTTGCCTCCTCCTCGACATCTTTTGCTCGACTCTTTACGCTAACGTTTTTTAGTACTTTTGGGACAAAACTCAAACTTTAGCGCAAAGAGCCGTGTCGCTATCACCCCTTAGAGTCAAAAATCGTGATTATAATCACACCATCAGATTTAGCGTATCAGAGAACCCTACTGTAGATGTTCCAAGCTTTTATCTGCAAAAATATAGAACGTTTTGCCAGTCCTAGAATATCGCGAGATTGCTCATTCTAACGGAAATTACAAGTTCTAGTGTCATTTTTAAAGAACCAAAAATTGGAGGGAAACTAGCCCCCCCCTCTCATGCTCTTTTTTCCCCAAAAATCGTCTGATCAAAATTTTGTGAAAGCCATTTTTTTTTCAGTGCAGTTAAAAGGTACAATAACTATAACTTTGGAGATGCAATGACCCCCCAGAACAACCAGAGGAAGGACTGCAAGCCATGAAATTTGCCCATTGTTTACATATAGTATTTGTTATATGGAAGTATACCAAAATTTTTCGGGGGGGGGGGATATTTTCTGAGTATAGATTTTTTTAAGGGAGAATTTCCTACTGGGATGAAAGTTCCCGGGGGGTAAACTTTCCAAGGAAACTCTTACACGGAGTGAATACGCCAGAATTCGTATACAAAATTAGTTTTATATGTCTCCCCTTCTCGTTGGCGACCCCATTTTACATTTGGAGATACTTTGGGGAATTTGTCCGGGGGAAATTTTCTGCGGAATTGGAACTCTTTGGTGGATTTTTACGTGGCGGGTAGTATTTCCCACAGGAGCAAATCTTCTGCGCAAAAAACGTTCGATTTGGGGGGGGGGACTGCCAGAAAAAAATTCCCACGCCGTGGGGGAGGGGATTCCCCACAACCTCAAAAAGGATCAGAAATTAAGTAAAAACAAGTCTTTCTTCAAATGACAGTATGCTAAGAAGTATTTTTCATACGGAATCCTAAGCAAGAAATTTTCTGGGGGAATTCGAAGCAAGAATGGAATTGCCCGGGGGCAATTTCTCGGCGGAAAAATTTTACGTGGGAGGAACTTTCTATGGAGAAATTTTTCGTGGGGGTATTTTCAACGGCGGGGGGCGGATTTCTTGGGTTGATTTGAAAAACGATAAGAAATTAAATTAAAAAAAAAAATTTCTGCTGAAAGTAGGGAGCATTATCAAACTTTAAAACGAACAAAATTTATTCCATATATCAGGTGGACTACCCTCTCCTCAATTCTCAGCTCTTTACGCTAAAGTTCAACCTTTTGTCTCAATTCTTAAAGAACGATTCCTGAAACACAAGGGCCGTGTAATTAGAATCAACCTTTTACAAACGTTGTTGATAACTTTAGCGTGAAGAGAGGGGTATTGAGGAGGGAGCAGCTCACCTCATATACGGAACAATTTCTGTCTAAGTTTTAATGCTGCTCCCTACTTTCAGCAAAATTTTTTTAGTTTTTATTTAATTTTGATAAGAATTGACGAGTACAAGTCAGCGCTTCTTTTTTCTTTGATTATGGCTGTGTTGACATCTCAGTATTTAAGAACGGAAGCTAAAAATCTTACTTTATTTTCCTGAAGAATTCTGTAAACACAAATTCGAAGACCATTCTTGAATATGTACTGAGACAAACAAATGTCCAGCTATTAATTAAACAAAGATATTGACCTCACACAAAAAAAAAAATTAATGGTTCTATTCACTTTTCCTTTTTTGCTTCTGTTAATATTTACGAGTCAAGTGATTTAATTTGACATTATGCACGCTGCCAAGACAAAAGTGAAGAGTTTTAGCATTCTTCATAGGCGTACTTGGGAGTTAACAATAGCAGGGGCGAATCTCCAGCATTTTATTTCGGGGGGGGGGGGGGCAAGAGGGTTCCATATCGGGATAGTCAAGGGGCATGGGGTATATAATAGTTTTTTCTCCGCATTATTAGGGGGGTGCAACTGCCCCCTTGCCCCCCCCCAAACAACGTCCGTGAACAATAGGGATGGGGAGAATAAATGTTAGGTTTTCGGAACAAAAAATTTCATTTTTGGGGCCAACAGAAGGGCTACCAAAACTCCCTTGTTGCGCATACAGTAATTTCTTTAAATATCATTAATTCGAGGTATTTACAGGGGAACTAAAAGGTCACTTTTTAAGGATTCCGCCCCCATCCCCTAAAGAGGAGGGCTGAGAGGTGGATCTTCTAGACTTTTAAGTTTAGTATTTACATATAATTTTTATCAAGGAGTGGCATAGTAAATTAATTAGTTAGTTAGACCCTCCCCCCCCCAAAAAAAAAAACATGCTGGCAACATTCCAACAAATAATCCTTACAACTGCCACAGCCCCTGCTTAACATTCAGAATTTCTATTAAAATATCGTGTTTCTTTAAACAAAACCGTAGAGATGGGCCGAAAAAGCCGAAAGCAAACAAAAGTTTTAAACATAACTGCTAAAATCGTAGGAAGTATTTAAATATTGAACAAAAACGAAATCGATAGCCCAGCTTGTTTACAGTGCGGCATTAAATGATTTTTTTTAATTAATCAGAGCAAAAAATGACGTTAGCAGCAAGTTCGTGCTAACTAATTATAACTAACAGTAACAAAACTTTAAAATATATAATTTTGACAACAGTTTAGACATCAACAGAATTGGTTTTTATGGTGATTTGAAAATTTTAAAGTCTACTGAACTGAGTTATTCATCAAATATTATGAGCCTGAGCCAATTCAGAAGGAGATTGACCTCCACAAAAATTACATTATGTAATTCAGCAAGTCAAAGAACCCTATTACAGACTTCAAAAAGTAAATTATTATACCAATTCTACATACAGTGTAATATTTTTTCTATGGATGCTCCTTGAAGACTCTGACAAAGAAGACCCTAAATTTCTTTTTGGATGCTTTTGACCCCTTCCCGCTCGACAAAACATGTTAAGGGGTGAATTCTTTCAGTCAGGATTGAAGCACTGTTATCCGAACATCGACCTTGAATTATGGTAAAGCTTTCTAATTTAGTTAATTATTAATTTAGTAAAAATATATAAGGCGCAAATATGAAGTTTTGAAATACAACTTTTTATTAAGATAAGGAACATATCCTGCTAAGTTCTGTTTAACGGGAAATTGAGAAATTACCACTTCCTAGCGATTACGTGGGAAGGTGTGGTTGATAAAAATGTATAAAAGATACATTTTATCGGAAGAGAAAATCTTATACTAACTTTATGCCGGACTGACCTCTGGTCCGTTGTTTTAGAAATACTTTGGAACTTTGTCTTATCATTGTAAGTGTCTAAGTATCTATTTATATATTATTGTTGTTTTTTTTAGACTTGTGGTCTACTTGGGACAGCCAGTCCCAGTAGACAGAATATATCCGATTATATTATATGTTAAATGAATAAAAGTACTGTATTTTAGACAACCTCTCTACGATCTATTTTTAGCCTCTCGAATAGACCCAGTAGGTACGCTTCATTAGTTTGGTCATAGCTTAAGGTACGCTACCGAAGTTAAATTACCTTAGGCCCAGAGTTTATCTCCCCTATAAAGGGAGAATAAAGGCATCTACGATTACACCCCCCAAATACCATAGAATAACACTTCACAACAGAATTTTAGAAATAAGTGTTTAAAGAGGGGAAGGATGGTAGCCTACTTTACGTTAGAAAGAGCCTTGAATTAAAAAGTTATAGCGGTTGTAGTCTAGTAACAAACTGTAAATAAAGAGCGACCCTTGTCAATAAAAACAAAACTCTAAAAAAAAATATATATATATATATAGACTATAATATACGCATCCAAAAAATGTACTATTTATATGCTAATCTTAAAAATGTAAAATTCATTACCTTTGAGTATACTTATTGAAAACTATTAACTTTTTAACGACTTCAGAAAAAAAGGTTTAAACTCCAAAAAAAAAGCGATCTCGATGAAAACTATACAATGAAATTAAAGATGTGTTAGAAGGCTAGAGCTACTTTCGACAAATATAAGAAATGTTTTCTTTTCAAAGAAGGATGGCCGAGCATGAGTTTCGCTTTTCTTCCCAGGGGTAATTTGTAGTAAGCCGGTGCTCGCCGATTATCTAAAGAGGGCTCATTCGAACGAAAATTTAATATATAGTGTCCTTTTGAAGTAACAAAACAGGTAATGCTAGAGTAAAGTTCCATTTTATACCTTTTTCTCTACAAATAGCAATGCCAAAACAGGATTGAACTATTATCGAGCGTAAAATCTGGGAAGTATTGAATGGGTAATTATGGTCTCCCAGTCTCGGAGGCCATACTTGAGCGCGATATAACATACAGTTTATATTGTTACAACAGACAGTTTATCCAACTAACCGTTAGAATATCGCATATTCTTACACCAGCTATTAAGTTGGAAATCAGCAGATTCTTCCATGAGAAGGTGGAGGGCACGTAAAGTCTTAAAATCCTTTAAAAATACTTCTCAGTCAAATGCAACGCCCCTTGAGTTTCAGGAGTTGTTCTTAAAGAATTGGGACAAAAAAACAAACTTTAACGAAAAGATCAAGATGTGAGGAAGGGACGACCAACTTCACGTACGTAGTTTTCTGTTCTTTTTAAGTTTGAATGTTGATACCTACTTTCAGTTGAACAAACTTGTTTCGTTTTTGTATTGCATTTCTGACCGTTTTTTAAACCCAGCCAGGAAATCTCCCTTCCACCCCCATGTAAAATTTCCCCTGGATGAATATTCTCGCCAGAAAATTTCTTCCTCTTGGGAAATTCTTCCCGTGGAAAATCCCCCCATCCCCTATATAATTCCCACCAAAAATTTTCAGTATATTACCAGTAGTATCTCTCGTCTGGATTCTGGGACTTTATGTTCCTTCCGGTTTTTCTGGTAGTCCTATTCTACAGGGGCATTACACCCTTTCAAAGAGAGTGAGTATCCTCTCACATAGCCTTATACTTCTACAACGCCCCCGTACCAAACAGGTTTTTCTGGTAGAACCTTATACTCTGCGTACGCCCCCGTACCAAACAGGTTGTGCCAAGAGATTTACGCAATTTAAGGACAAGTTTTTCTGACGTAGATTTCTAGTTCCTGATATACAAGTTTTTTTTTAGGTTAAATCCGTTGTCATTCATCTGTAATTTGATTAGTAGTTTTTTTTTTTTTAACTTGTCTAATGGGTTTTTAAACCTATTGCTACGAACGCTAAATTCATTCCATTTTTGCAATTAGGAGTGACATTTTGTGATGATATATGACTGATTTCGTTTAATGGGTTAATTAATAGAAGGACTAATGTTTTTGAAAAGAGTAATTACTTCTTTAGTTTACGAGATTTGCGAATTTTTTGCGAAAAGGTATTTACGTAAAGGTATTGCGATGGTTAAGAATGCCTCACGGGTAATTAAAGAATGGGATGCTTGCATCAACAATACAAAGAATATGCTCAGATACTTAAGAGATTTGACTCCTACAAGAGACATTGGTAGAAGGTATTCAATAGCTTAATTGAAAAGTAACGATAGAATGACATTTTGAATTGACCTAGCTTTACCTCGCCGATATGGTCTGTATAATACACAAGTGATGATTTGCACAGTGTTGTCAATTTTAAATAGTTTAGAAATAAAAAAAAATTAACAAGAAATGGCTGAAAAGTGTTTTGAGGGAGTTGAGTTGCACGAGGGTTCAGTTACATTCGGATTCAGTTACACGGGGATTAGTTAAATGGGGTCGAGTAGCACGGAGGTTCAGTTGTACAGGGTTTCGGTTATACAGGAGTTCAGTTACATGGAGGGTTCAGTTGTACGGGGTTTCGGTTATACAGGGGGTCAGTTACATGGGGGGTTCAGTTATTTTTTCTGATTTTGTGTGTTTTCGCAAGAAAATAACTTGTCTTTTAGCAAACTGAGCCATAGCTACCTGAAACTCTGCATAAATATCTTCATTTTTAATCTAATTGCATAGCTACTAAAGGAACATTGAACATTTTTTCTGATTTTGTGTGACCACCCGGGACCCCAAAGACTCCTGAGCCTCCATTATAATACTTTTTAAGGCTTTATTATATCTTTTCAGAAAAAATTATATCTTTTCAGAACAAATTATTATTTTAGGCAATTATTTCGGTGAAACAGTTAGAGACATTTTAAGAGATGATTTTAGAAAAGGACTTGAGGGTGAAACTCTGTGATCGTTATAATACACAAGTTCCATTTGAACGGTGTTGTGAGGTCCCTTACCACAACCCCAAAGGGCTCCGATCCCCCCACCCCAACCCCGAAGGAAGCCCCCGGACAGCAAAGGTTCTCTGGACCCCCAAAGGACCCCCGGCACCCCGATGCCTCCTGAGTCCCCCATTATAATACTTTTTAAGACTTTATTATATCTTTTCAGAACAAATTATTATTTTAGGCAATTATTTCGGTGAAACAGTTAGAGACATTTTAAGAGATGATTTTAGAAAAGGACTTGAGGGTGAAACTCTGTGGTCGTTATAATACACAAGTTCCATTTGAACGGTGTTGTGAGGTCCCTTACCACAACCCCAAAGGGCTTCGATCTCCCCACCCCAACCCCGAAGGAAGCCCCCGGACAGCAAAGGTTCTCTGGACCCCCAAAGGACCCCCGGCACCCCGAGGCCTCCTGAGTCCCCCATTATAATACTTTGTAAGGCTTTATTATTTCTTTTCAGAACAAATTATTATTTTAGGCAATTATTTCGGTGAAACAGTTAGAGACATTTTAAGAGATGATTTTAGAAAAGGACTTGAGGGTGAAACTCTGTGGTCGTTATAATACACAAGTTCCATTTGAACGGTGTTGTGAGGTCCCTTACCACAACCCCAAAGGGCTCCGATCCCCCCACCCCAACCCCGAAGGAAGCCCCCGGACAGCAAAGGTTCTCTGGACCCCCAAAGGACCCCCGGCGCCCTGATGCCTCCTGAGTCCCCCATTATAATACTTTTTAAGGCTTTATTATATCTTTTCAGAACAAATTATTATTTTAGGGAATTATTTCGGTGAAACAGTTAGAGACATTTTAAGAAATGATTTTAGAAAGGGACTTGAGGGTGAAACTCTGTGGTCGTTATAATACACAAGTTCCATTTGAACGGTCTTGTGAGGTCCCTTACCAGAACCCCAGCTCTGTTGTTCTAAGCCGTTTGATTTTTTCTTTACATGGTATTCGTTCAAAAAGCGAGGATTTCTGTTAAATAAATAATTCTTATATTTTTTCCGTTCAATTGAAAGCGAGGATTTCTGTTAGATAAATAATTCTTATATTTTTTCCATTCAATTGAAGGCGAGGATTTCTGTTAAATAAATAATTGTTATACCTTTTAAAATGGCTTTACTGGGTTTGAGGGGCTCTGTTGTTTTAAGCCAGTGTGATTTTTTCTTTACATGGTGTTCGTTCAAAAAGCGAGGATTTCTGTTAAATAAATAATTGTTATACCTTTTAAAATGGCTTTACGGGGTTTGAGTGACTCTGTTGTTTTAAGGCTTGTGATTTTTTCTTTACATGGTGTTCGTTCAAAAAGCGAGGATTTCTGTTAAATAAATAATTGTAATACCTTTTAAAATGACTTTACGGGGTTTGAAGGACTCTGTTGTTTTAAGCCAGTGTGATTTTGTCTTTACATGGTGTTCGTTCAAAAAAGCGAGAATTTCTGTTAAATAAATAATTCTTATATTTTTTCCGTTCAATTGAAGGCGAGGATTTCTGTTAAATAAATAATTGTTATACCTTTTAAAACGACTTTACGGGGTTTGAGGGGGCTCTGTTGTTTTAAGCCGTGTGATTTTTTCTTTACATGGTGTTCGTTCAAAAAGCGATGATTTCAGTTATATAAATTATTGTTAGACCTTTTAAAATGGCTTTAAGGGGTTTGAAAGATTCTGTTGTTTTAAGCGAGTTTGATTTTTTATTTACATGGTGTTCGTTCAAAAATCCGAGAATTTCTGTTAAATAAATAATTCTTAAATTTTTTCAGTTCAATTGAAGGCGAGGATTTCTGTTAAATAAATAAGTGTTATACCTTTTAAAATGACTCTACGGGGTTTGAGGGGGCTCTGTTGTTTTAAGCCGTTTGATTTTTTCTTTACATGGTGTTCGTTCAAAAACCGAGGATATTCCGTGTGATTTTTTTGGGAAATTTAATGAATTTATTAGTTACCGAGAGTTCAATGACTCCCTCCCTCAATGACTTCCAGGGGTTTTATGACTCCTCCTCACAATGAATTCAGATGGTTTTAGGACTCATCCCCCTAGCCATAAATCCATTCAACCTTGAGCGAAGATATAAAAGTTTGATTAAGTATTTTTCTGCTTAACAACTACATTAATAACTTCCAAGATGATAGGACTGTATGACACAGAATTTATCAGTTTGAAAAAATCATCTTGTGGTGTTATATTTGAATATGCATTTTTATTATTGTCTATGGAACTCGAAGAAATTGATTGTTATCATTGGATAGTGAACTATAACATGTTTGAGTATGATAAAGGCTTGTGGAGTACTACATTACCTCATATAAACAGACTGGGATTTTACGATAGAGTAATTACACCATTTAATAATGCTGGTCGGGAACTGAAAGATGTTCAGGAGGAAGTCAGTGAAATTTGCAGCTTTTTCGGGGTTGAAGCGCTCTACGTAAAGGGCAATGTACCTACAGATAAAGTTTTAATTCAAAAGTGTGACCCTAGGATTCCACTTTTCAATCTAGAAGAGTTTAAGGGTCCTAAATTTGAAGGGCGTTATCACCGTCCTGAAGACGAGGTTAAGTTCTTCGCACAGTGGATACCTAAGAACATACCCGATCGTGATAAATCCATAAGACATGGTAAAAACTATTCTATATCATGGGACCATCGTTTGTGGATGTTTAAGAGTGAACTCTAAGTACTATTTTTTTTATGTAAACATTTGTTGTTGTGTTTTTTTCTCAAAAAAAATCTGTTAATACGTTTAAGCAATAAATATATTAAGCTTAACCCGTCTTTATTCTTTAGAATAGTTCTATTTTAAACAAGTACAATTTATTTCTTGAAAGCAACTATTGGATACACAATACTGAAATTTCATTCAAGAAATTATGAAGGAATTGTAAATAGGTAACACACTCATTCTTGAGGTCACCTCTTGGAAAACACAATACAGAAATTTCATTAAAGAAATTATGAAAAAATTGTAAGTAAGTAGCAAATTCTTTCTTGAATTCACCTGCTGGATAAACAAAAAAAGACATTTCGTTCAAGAAATTATGAGAAAATTCTAAGTAAGTGACAAACTCTTAATTGTTTTCATGACTTAGATATAGGATGTAGAAATTTAATTAAAGAAATTATTAAAATATTTGTAAGTAATTAAATAACTCTTTATTGATTTCACCTCTTGGATATACAGTACAGATACTTCATTCAATAAATTATCCGTCTTGTTATTACGTGTGATTTTTTTTTTTTTTACATTGGATTATTTAAAAAATCGGGGAGTTATTTTAAAAAAAAAAATATTATATTTTTTCCTTTCAAATTAAAAATAGGATTTATGTTAAATAAATAATTGTTATAAAATTTAAAATAGCTTTACGGGTTTTGAAGGGCTCTATCGTTTTATTCCGTGTGATTTTTTCTTTACATGGTGTTCGTTCAAAAAGCGAGGATAATAAATAATTGTTATCCTGCTGGATAAACAAAAAAAGACATTTCGTTCAAGAAATTATGAGAAAATTCTAAGTAAGTAACAAACTCTTAATTGTTTTCATGACTTAGATATAGGATGTAGAAATTTAATTCAAGAAATTATGAAAATATTTGTAAGTAAGTAAAAAACTCTTTATTGATTTCACCTCTTGAATATACCGTACAGATACTTCATTCAAGAAATTATCAGTCGTTTTTTTCCGCGTGATTTTTTTTTTTACATGGTGTTCGTTCAAAAAGCGAGGCTTTCTGTTAAATAAATAATTCTTATATTTTTTCCGTTCAATTGAAAACGAGGATTTCTGTTAAATAAATAATTGTTATACCTTTTAAAATAGCTTTACGGGTTTTGAAGGGCTCTATCGTTTTATTCCGTGTGATTTTTTCTTTACATGGTGTTCGTTCAAAAAGCGAGGATAATAAATAATTGTTATACCTTTTAAAATAGCCTTACGGGGTTTGAGGGGCTCTGTCGTTTTATTCCGTGTGATTTTTTCTTTACATGGTGTTCGTTCAAAAAGCGAGGATTTCTGTTAAATAAATAATTTTTATACTTTGATTTTGTCAATGCTACCCCAAGTATCTGTCAATAGATGTCGATAGAGAATTTATTCATTCTTATACCTAGATTTTCTCTATGTTAACCTATCTATCCAATATATGATGTATGTAAATCCTTTTCTTACATCTCCGATGTTTTAAGACATTCTAAACGTTCGATATGCTAGCTTACTCTAAAAATAATGAACACATAACAATGTAAGGTATAATATATTTTTAATGAAATAATGTCATGAAGAATTGAACAACTTTGAACATTTTGAATCTGTTCCATAAAATGCTTCACCATGAACTCTCTTGATAGTATAGCTATTGTCTTCTCTTAGTTTGTAATCAGTAGAATAATCATTAGTCCATTTTGACTCATACACAATTTTTATACGTGTTTCATCGACAGGGTCAATATACTTTTTGTCTTTTGTATTATTTAATTCATTGACTATTTGATCAATGGCGGTAATGTTTGCTGGTATATTCCTTTTCGTTGATTCATCTTTATATTCCTTATTGATATTTTCTGACAATACACTCTTCATTATCCTAGAAATTCCAGTGTTTATTGTCACATTATAATTACACAGGTAACAGTTCCGGCACATAGACAGGATCTGGTTTATGATATTAGTAGAAGAGTAAGCATTTCTTTTCGTCTTTGTTTTCGTTTGAATGCTAATACCCGACAGCTGACGATATGGTTTAACACTGGGTAACATGTTACCACAAGCACTAGCAAGAAGATGCCCCTCTTTATCAACTATTATTTTTATGTTGGCATTCTCTTTGAGTGTAAACATCTCCGGAGATCTCAATCTCGCATATCCACCATCATAAGAGTTGAATTTTTTGGTACTCCAAAGAAATTCAATTCCTTACTGTCATGACAACGCACGCATACGTTTCCGATAGTACTACCACTTGTACTTATTTCATAGTTTAAATACTTCTCCTTGTCAGCATTCAATGCTACAATAACACTATCATGTGAACACCCTTTATTAAAATGCTTCATCTTCACTTTTTAGAGATATTAGTTATGTGTTTATCTTTCCACTGTGTAAAAAATACTGATTTAATACATGCAATAAACTAGGTAGTGTCGAAAACCGGCCATAGAGTAATAGGGGGAAAGTCACATCGTGTCTCAGGGACAAGCATAGAGTACAATTCATTCAAGAAATTATGAAAATATTTGTAAGTAAGTAATTAACACGTTTTGAAACTACATGCTATTTGCATGCCTTTCCTTGGCACCTTTCCAAAAACGAGCGGGGATCCCCCACTGGTTCCTACACATTGCAAAAAGTGAGCAGTACGAAAACTTGGCACCTTTCCAAACGAGCGGGGATTCCCCACTGGTTCCTACACATTGCAAAAAGTGAGCAGTACGAAAACTCCACGTTTTCAACCAGACTGGTTTTTTAGGGACCAATCAGGAGAGACATGCAAAGTCGACATAGCTTTATTTCATTTTTTTAAGGTTAATTTAGACGAGGTTTCGTGCGGGCACCTAACCTCGTCTAAATTAACCGTAAAAAAATGAAATAAAGCTATGTCGACTTTGCCTGTCTCTCCTGATTGGTCCCTAAAAAACCAGTCTGGTTGAAAACGTGGAGTTTTCGTACTGCTCACTTTTTGCAATGTCTAGGAACCAGTGGGGAATCCCCGCACGTTTGGAAAGGTGCCAAGTTTTCGTACTGCTCACTTTTTGCAATGTGTAGGAACCAGTGGGGGATCCCCGCTCGTTTTTGGAAAGGTGCCAAGGAAAGGCATGCAAATAGCATGTAGTTTCAAAACGTGTTTATTACTTACTTACAAATATTTTCATAATTTCTTTAATGAATTGTACTCTATGCTTGTCCCTGAGACACGATGTGGCTTTCCCACTATTGCTCTATGGCCAGTTATCGACACTACCTAGTTTATTGCATGTATTAAATCAGCATTCTTTACACAGTGGAACGATAAACACATAACTAATATCTCTAAAAAGTGAAGATGAAGCATTTTAAGAAAGTGTGTTCACATGATAGTGTTATTGTAGCATTGAATGCTGACAAGGAGAAGTATTTAAACTATAAAATAAGTACAAGTGGTAGTACTATCGGAAACGTATGCGTGCGTTGTCATGACAGTAAGAAACTGAATATCTTTGGAGTACCGAACAAATTCAACTCTTATGATTGTGGATATGCGAGATTGAGATCTCCGGAGATGATCGCACTCAAAGAGAATGCCAACATAAAAATAATAGTTGATGAAGAGGGGTATCTTCTTGCTAGTGCTTCTGGTAACATGTTACCCAGTGTTAAACCCTATCGGCAGCTTTGGGGTATTAGCATTCAAATGAAAGCAAAGACGAAAAAAAGGCCTACGCTTCTGCTAATATCATAAACCATATCCTGTCTATGTGCCGGAACTGTTACCTGTGTAAAAATAGTGTGATAAGAGACAGTGAAATTGCTAGAAAAATAAAAAGGGCATTGGCAGAAAATATCACTAAGGAATATAAAGATGAGTCGATGAAAAACAAAGTACCAGCAAACGTTACTGCCATTGATCAAACAGTCAATGAATCAAATAATACCAAAGACGAAAAGTATATTGACCCTGTCGATGACACACCTATAAAAATTGTGTATGAGTCAAAATGGAATAATGATTATTCTACTGATTACAAACTAAGAGAAGACAATAGCTAGACTATCAAGAGAGTTCATGGTGAAGCATTTTATGGAACAGATTCAAAATGTTCAAAGTTGTTCAATTCTACATGACATTATTTCATTAAAAATATATTATACCTTACATTGTTATATGTTCATTATTTTTAGAGTAAGCTAGCATATCGAACGTTTAGAATGTATTAAAACATCGGAGATGTAAGAAAAGGATTTACATACATCATATATTGGATAGATATGTTAACATAGAGAAAATCTAGGTATAAGAATGAATAAATTCTCAATCGACATCTATTGACGGATACTTGGGGTAGCATCGACAAAATCAAAGTATAACAATTATTTATTTAACAGAAATCCTCGCTTTCAATCGAACGTAAAAAAAAATATAAGAATTATTTATTTAACAGAAATCCTCGCTTTTTGAACGAACACCATGTAAAGAAAAAATCACACGGAATAAAACGACAGAGCCCCTCAAAACCCGTAAGGCTATTTTAAAACGTATAACAATTATTTATTATCCTCGCTTTTTGAACGAACACCATGTAAAGAAAAAATCACACGGAATAAAACGATAGAGCCCCTCAAAACCCGTAAAGCTATTTTAAAAGGTATAACAATTATTTATTTAACAGAAATCCTCTTTTTCAATTGAAAGGAAAAAATATAAGAATTATTTATTTAACAGAAATCCTCGCTTTTTGAACGAACACCATGTAAAAAAAAATCACACGGAATAAAACGACTGATAATTTCTTGAATGAAGTATCTGTACTGTATATCCAAGAGGTGAAATCAATAAAGAGTTTTTTACTTACTTACAAATATTTTCATAATTTCTTGAATTAAATTTCTACATCCTATATCTAAGTCATGAAAACAATTAAGAGTTTGTTACTTACTTAGAATTTTCTCATAATTTCTTGAACGAAATGTCTTTTTTTGTTTATCCAGCAGGATAACAATTATTTATTATCCTCGCTTTTTGAACGAACACCATGTAAAGAAAAAATCACACGGAATAAAACGATAGAGCCCTTCAAAACCCGTAAAGCTATTTTAAAAGGTATAACAATTATTTATTTAACAGAAATCCTCGTTTTCAATTGAACGGAAAAAATATAAGAACTATTTATTTAACAGAAATCCTCGCTTTTTTAACGAACACCATGTAAAAAAAAAATCACACGGAATAAAACGACTGATAATTTCTTGAATGAAGTATCTGTACTGTATATCCAAGAGGTGAAATCAATAAAGAGTTATTTACTTACTTACAAATATTTTCATAATTTCTTGAATTAAATTTCTACATCCTATATCTAAGTCATGAAAACAATTAAGAGTTTGTTACTTACTTAGAATTTTGTCATAATTTCTTGAACGAAATGTCTTTTTTTTTGTTTATCAAGCAGGTGAATTCAAGAAAGAATTTGCTACTTACTTACAATTTTTTCATAATTTCTTTAATGAAATTTCTGTATTGTGTTTTCCAAGAGGTGACCTCAAGAATGAGTGTGTTACCTATTTACAATTCCTTCATAATTTCTTGAATGAAATTTCAGTATTGTGTATCCAATAGTTGATTTCAAGAAAGAAATTGTACTTGCTTACAATAGAACTATTCTAAAGAATAAAGACGGGTTAAGCTTAAGATATTTATTGCTTAAACGTATTAACAGATTTTTTTGAGAAAAAAACACAACAACAAATGTTTACATAAAAAAATAGTACTTAGAGTTAACTCTTAAACATCCACAAACGATGGTCCCATGATATAGAATAGTTTTTACCATGTCTTATGGATTTATCACGATCAGGTATTTTCTTAGGTATCCACTGTGCGAAGAACCTAACCTCGTATTCAGGACGGTGATAACGCCCTTCAAATTTAGGACACTTAAACTTCTAGATTGAAAAGTGGAATCCTAGGGTCACACTTTTGAATTAAAACTTTATCTGTAGGTACATTGCCCTTTACGTAGAGCGCTTCAACCCCGAAAAAGCTGCAAATTTCACTGACTTCCTCCTGAACATCTCTCAGTTCCCGACCAGCATTATTAAATGGTGTAATTACTCTATCGTAAAATCCCAGTCTGTTTATATGACGTAATGTAGTACTCCACAAGCTTTTATCATACTCAAACATGTTATAGTTCACTATCGAATGATAACAATCAATTTCTTCGAGTTCCATAGACAATAATAAAAATGCACATTCAAATATAACACCACAAGATGATTTTTTCAAACTGATAAATTCTGTGTCATACAGTCCTATCATCTTGGAAGTTATTAATGTAGTTGTTAAGCAGAAAAATACTTCATCAAACTTTTATATCTTCGCTCAAGGTTGAATGGAGTTATGGCTAGGGGATGAGTCCTAAAACCATCTGAATTCATTGTGAGGAGGAGTCATAAAACCCCTGGAAGTCATTGAGGGGAGGAGTCATTGAACTCTCGGTAACTAATAAATTCATTAAACTTCCCAAAAAAAAATCACACGGAATATCCTCGCTTTTTGAACGAACACCATGTAAAGAAAAAATCAAACGGCTTAAAACAATAGAGCCCCCTCAAACCCCGTGAAGTCATTCTAAATGGTATAACAATTATTTATTTAACAGAAATCCTCGCCTTCAATTTAACGGAAAAAAATTTAAGAATTATTTATTTAACAGAAATTCTCGCTTTTTTGAACGAACACCATGTAAAGAAAAAATCCAACTGAATTAAAACAACAGAGTCCCTCAAACCCCGTAAAGCCATTTTAAAAGGTATAACAATTATTTATTTAACAGAAATACTCGCTTTATGAACGAACACCATGTAAAGAAAAAATAAAACGGCTAAGAACAACAGAGCCCCTCAAACCCCGTAAAGCCATTTTAAAATGTATAACAATTATTTATTTAACAGAAATCCTCGCCTTCAATTGAACGGAAAAAATATAAGAATTATTTATTTAACAGAAATTCTCTCTTTTTTGAACGAACACCATGTAAAGAAAAAATCAAACTGGCTTAAAACAACAGAGTCTTTCAAACCCCGTAAAGCCAATTTAAAAGGTATAACAATTATTTATTTAACAGAAATCCTCGCTTTTTGAACTAACATCATGTAAACAAAAAATCAAACGGCTTAAAACAACAGAGTCCCTCAAACCCCGTAAAGCCATTTTAAAAGGTATAACAATTATTTATTTAACAGAAATCCTCGCCTTCAATTGAACGGAAAAAATATAAGAATTATTTATCTAACAGAAATCCTCGCTTTCAATTGAACGGAAAAAATATAAGAATTATTTATTTAACAGAAATCCTCGCTTTTTGAATGAATACCATGTAAAGAAAAAATCAAACGGCTTAGAACAACAGAGCTGGGGTTCTGGTACGGGACCTCACAATACCGTTCAAATGGAACTTGTGTATTATAACGACCACAGAGTTTCACCCTCAAGTCCTTTTCTAAAATCATCTCTTAAAATGTCTCTAACTGTTTCACCGAAATAATTGCCTAAAATAATAATTTGTTCTGAAAAGATATAATAAAGCCTTAAAAAGTATTATAATGGGGGACTCAGGAGGCATCAGGGCGCCGGTGGTCCTTTGGGGGTCCAGAGACCCTTTGCTGTCGG
The DNA here is from genome assembly GCF_049724085.1 of Artemia sp. Qi Xiang Cuo. NCBI lineage: Eukaryota > Metazoa > Arthropoda > Branchiopoda > Anostraca > Artemiidae > Artemia > Artemia sp. Qi Xiang Cuo. Next base: position 17,268,424 of record NC_142799.1, read on the forward strand.
GGGGCTACGTTCGGGGTTGGGGTGGGGGGATCGGAGCCCTTTGGGGTTGTGGTAAGGGAATTCACAACACCGTTCAAATGGAACTTGTGTATTATAACGACCAAAGAGTTTCACCCTCAAGTCCTTTTCTAAAATCATCTCTTAAAATGTCTCTAACTGTTTCACCGAAATAATTGCCTAAAATAATAATTTGTTCTGAAAAGATATAATAAAGCCTTAAAAAGTATTATAATTGGGGACTCAGGAGGCATCGGGGTGCCGGGGGTCCTTTGGGGGTCCAGAGAACCTTTGCTGTCCGGGGGCTTCCTTCGGGGTGGGGGTGGGGGGATCGGAGCCCTTTGGGGTTGTGGTAAGGGACCTCACAACACCGTTCAAATGGAACTTGTGTATTATAACGACCAGAGTTTCACCCTCAAGTCCTTTTCTAAAATCATCTCTTAAAATGTCTCTAACTGTTTCACCGAAATAATTGCCTAAAATAATAATTTGTTCTGAAAATATATAATAAAGCCTTAAAAAGTATTATAATGGGGGACTCAGGAGGCATCGGGGCGCCGGGGGTCCTTTGGGGGTCCAGAGAACCTTTGCTGTCCGGGGGCTTCCTTCGGGGTGGGGGTGGGGGGATCGGAGCTCTTAGGGGTTGTGGTAAGGGACCTCACAACACCGTTCAAATGGAACTTGTGTATTATAACGATCACAGAGTTTCACCCTCAAGTCCTTTTCTAAAATCATCTCTTAAAATGTCTCTAACTGTTTCACCGAAATAATTGCCTAAAATAATAATTTGTTCTGAAAAGATATAATTTGTTCTGAAAAGATATAATCAAGCCTTAAAAAGTATTATAATGGAGGCTCAGGAGTCTTTGGGGTGCCGGGTGGTCACACAAAATCAGAAAAAATGTTCAATGTTCCTTTAGTAGCTATGCAATTAGATTAAAAATGAAGATATTTATGCAGAGTTTCAGGTAGCTATGGCTAAGTTTGCTAAAACACCAGTTATTTTCTTGCGAAAACACACAAAATCAGAAAAAATAACTGAACCCCCCATGTAACTGAACCCCTGTCTAACCGAAACCCCTTACAACTGAACCCTCCATGTAACTGAACCCCTGTATAACCGAAACCCTGTACAACTGAACCTCCGTGCTACTCGACCCCATTTAACTAATCCCCGTGTAACTGAATCCGCATGTAACTGAACCCTCGTGCAACTCAACTCCCTCAAAACACTTTTCAGCCATTTCTTGTTAATTTTTTTTTATTTCTAAACTATTTAAAATTGACAACACTGTGCAAATCATCAATTGTGTATTATACAGACCACATCGGAGAGGTAAAGCTAGGTCAAGTCACAATGTCATTCTATCGTTACTTTTCAATTAAGCTATTGAATACCTTCTACCAATGTCTCTTGTAGGCGTCAAATCTATTAAGTATCTGAGCATATTCTTTGTATTGTTGATGCAAGCATCCCATTCTTTAATTACCCGTGAGGCATTCTTAACAATCGCAATACCTTTACGTAAATACCTTTTCGCAAAAAATTCGCAAATCTCGTAAACTAAAGAAGTAATTACTCTTTTCAAAAACATTAGTCCTTCTATTAATTAACCCATTAAAAGAAATTTGTCTGATAGCATCACACAATCTCGCTCCTAGTTCCAAAAATAGAATGAATTTAGCGTTCTTATTAATATGTTTAAAAACATATTATCGAAGTTAAAAAAAAAAAAACCTTCAAATCAGCGTAAAGATGAATTATCACAGATTTAACCTAAAAAAAAAAACTTTTATATAAGGAAAAAGACAAATACTTCAGAAAAAATTGTCCTTAAATTTCGTAAATCTCTTGGCACAACCTGTTTGGTACGGGGGCGTACGCAAAGTATAAGGTTCTACCAGAAAAACCTGTTGGTACGGGGGCGTTGTAGAAGTATAAGGCTATGTGAGAGGATACTCACTCTCTTTGAAAGGGTGTAATGCCCCTGTAGAATAGGACTACCAGAAAAACCGGAAGGAACATAAAGTCCCAGAATCCAGACGAGAGATACTACTATTACCCAATATCTTATTCTTTGCGTAAACGATGGGCAAACTACATAGCTTTGAGCCATTTCCTCGGGGGCTGTTGGGGTTCATGTCATCCCCAGGAGCATAGTTATTGGATGTTTCAACCGAGCTGAATCAAATGGCTATCTTAAAGTTTTAATCGGATGTCTGTGGTTTTTCGGATGTCTAAGGCGTTTGTTTTGTTGGCTTTTTCTTCGGCATTTCCTTGAATACATTATTTTATTCGCACTGAAGAAAGGCGGTTGTCCTCTCAAAATATCTGTTTTGTGTGTTTTTTCAGTATTCTCATTTAACACTAAAAGCCCCATTTTCGATTGTTTTCTTTCTTTATAAAAGTTTTCTCATGCACGTAGCTTTTGGCAGGCAACATAAAATTAATGAATTTTAGATATTCGGACTCGGCGTAAAAAGTTAATTCGTTTCATGTACTAACTGTTACCAAAATTATTGTTCTTAGAATTTCAGTTACTATGGGGCCAAGTCTCTTCTTACTTACAGTTCGATACCACGAACTGTTTGAAGGAAAAGCAATAATGATAGCCATACAAACATCTACACTCAGCATGTCAACCCACAAATACCAAAAAACGACGGCACATCTGCTTATTGATCTCAATTAATGTTCCGCCAAAGAAAATAGGCAACTGAATAGAGAGTAATCTTTGTCACTTTAACACAAGCATAATAGGAATTAAAGAATCACAGCGCCATTGACAGTGCAGCGTTACTTTGTAGAGCTAAAAAATTTCAAAACAAGCTTAAATTAGGTTTAATCGAATTTTAAGTGCGAAAAGGTATTCCTTTATCTATGGCAGAAAGCAAAGCAAAGCAAAAAGGCCGCTGCATGACGTCGTTCAGTTACTTAGGTTTGTGTTCAACCTCCCAAAAACATAACAAGTTCTATGAACTGGCTCAATGTGTTTTCTTCTATCTTATTCAGTACCCAAAATCCTTAGCTTTTGTTTTCCAACAATATACCATCTTTTGCCACTCGTGAATGTACGAGGAAATTGGAAATTTTCAATTAAAAGTTGTTTTCGCTGCATCCGTGCCGATAAAAAGGAGTTTTGTTTTACGATCAGTTACTTATCAACAACAGTTGAGAAAGCGAAAAACATTTTTCAATTTTCCCACTGCTCTAAAAAATTCAAGCTATGTAACATACCACCTTTTGAGTCATCATAGCCAAAAAAAACAATACACAGGATATAAAGAGTTCATTTTTCTAGTAGGGTTTTTATGTTTAGAATTAAGATTTTGAGCTTTCAAGTTTTCTTATTTTTGAGTTTGCTCTCTTGTCAGAGGGGAGAGACAAATGGCTGGAAATATAATCTTTTTTTTTGCTTGAAACATTATGTTTGGATGACCCTTTTTTCCTTTTTTTTCTTGTTCGAAAAATTCGTATATTTATAAGTGAAAAATGAAGATGTACCCTAAGCTACGGGGCCACCCCTCTTCTCATTAGATCCGCCACTGTTTGCATTACTGGCCTGCAATAGCACTCTTGTCAGTAATTTGTTATCTAGATACATGAAATAAGCAATATTATCTTGGATAGACCGATAATGGATGGCATTATATTTTTTAAAAGCCCCACCTATGAGCTTAAACATGTCTACAGTAAATATAGTCCTTTGAATTGGCGGACAGACGTAGCGTATCTCATGCTAAAAACGGCTATACCTATTCAATACAAGGGTATTTTATGCCTTCTTTGAAACCATGATTTCTTGCTAAGTTAACGCTCATTTTGAACGTTTTTTAGGCTGACTTATAAGTTTGAGAGATTTCCTCAGTATATTGAAATATTTTCAAAAAATACCTACATAAATTACCCTCGGTCTGTATCCATACTTTAGGAATTTAAAATAATTTGCCAAGAAGACGTTACTTTTTCTGTGAAAAAGCCGGTTTATCATTCGCAAGTGTATGCTGTTGAAGCGCTGAAGAAAACGTCACGTCTGTCTAGTCCTTAAGGGTTACATTCTTCAACGACATCTATGTTTGCCTTTCCTACAAATTACCGACACAATACACGTGTCGGTAAGACCCATTTTCAAAGACAACCACAATACAGGGGACCTATTTTCAGGCAAATCGATAAAGAGATAGAAAATATAAAGTTCTTGGGTAATTACGTGTTATAGCGACCACACTTTGTTCTTGAACTGTAATGAAACCGGTTTTCTGTGTCGACTTGGAGATAATCAGCTTAGCCTAAGCGAGATAAACGGTAACTATGAAGGTATATTTAAATTAAATATTTAATATATAGAAGCGGTTAGCTTAAGAATCTAATAAAATACGTTCTGGGCGGCCTGCTTTCCATGATTCTCTGTTGTATTTTCCATATTTTTGTTACTAAGGTTTTTATATTTTCATCATATTTTGGTATATTTCATTATGATGAACCTAACTTCACTTCTTGAGTGTGGTCGCTATAACACGCAAGTACCAGTTCTTGTTTTTTTTTAGCAGAAGCAAACCGTATTTGTCCCCCAATGAAGTCAAATTAGCAAAGCAAATTTGTCTCAAAGAAATATGTAGAAACGTTAGGAAGCTTTAAATTTCCAACAGATGAAAATGAAATCTAGCAAAACACAGAATGTCAATTTTTTGCATACATAACTTTCACTAAAAAAGAAAGAGAATAAACTTTTTGTCTGTTGATTTTTAAATTATAATTAACTTGGTAGAAGTGATGAAAAACTTGAGAGACATGGCTGATTAGATTAAAGCCAAGACAGATATTCTCTGTGAGAGACAAAGCTGGCATAATTTTTTCACAATTGTATAGAAATTATTCATTTCCCTTGTTGATATATATGAAGCAAAACCCTGCGGGGAAATTCCAAAACCTAGAAAGTATGCCAACACTTGCTTACTCATGAGAATCCAATTCCTAACGACCCATCAGAATGTCTAAGGACTTGCACATATAATAAAAAGAAAACAAAAAAGATAAAAAATTAAAAACTTTATTTCTAAAATATTTTCCATCACAGTCACCGATAACAAACCACCAGATAGTTAAAACAAAATAAAGCAACACAGAAATAATGGAATGTCAATTTTTTAAAAATAAATCAATGTTTCAATCCACTTGAATTAAGAACAAAATACGCGTCGACTAAAAATAATAACACAATTTCACGCTAATATGCGTCGGGACCTATTTTGATATTGTTAGTATTATATACAGTTTTGTATTGTAAGTATCATATGGATATTTCTATGTTGTTGTTTTTTGCGACCCATTTGTTAATAAAAAAAAAATATTCAGGCAGAACAGCCTCAGCGACAGAATCAGCACATCAATGGAATGTAGACAGAGCATTTTTTTATGAATGCCAATCACCGATAGATTTGGCAAAAAAGACATTAAGAAGCGGAATTCAATTGACCAAGAATTCAATGCATCTAAAGTACGAAGGACAGTAAAAATGGAACCTGATTTTTTGAACTGGTTAAGGGGAAATTTACACAACAGTATAAATCTTGAAAAATTAGGAAAAATCGGAAGTTTCATTTTCAATGAAAAACACCTTACTGAGACGTTAAAGTTTTTGGTAGTAGCGGGCATCAAATTTAAAGAAAAAAAAATGTGGGTGAATAATCATCAAAAAAGACAAGCTAAAAACATATGAAGGCAAGGAAGACAAGCACAAAACAGTTTATGAAGGTGGAGCTTTCCTTTGGTCAAAGTTTGAATTGTTATGGACGAAAAACTTTCTGAGACTCAACTAATTAGTTTCGCTTTTTTATTTTCATGGTTCAACTTGGCCACATGATAAGAGATGGGGCGTCAAAAACAACTATTTTTAAACAACCAAAGCGACACCAATATAAATAATATAAACGACACATAATAAAATAAATGAATCTTCAAAAAAAAACGCGAGAACTTTGAAATTGACTAAGAGGAGAAGAACCGCAAAATTAGAAAGAGACTAGCGGAGGCCTAAGTCTCAAAATACGATTTCAGCCTCCTCTAGAATCACACTAATTCTTTAATGAGAGGCTTTCCCAAAAATCCAGTAGAGAAGTTTAGGAACAATTAAAGTTAAACAAGTTAAAAAATAATGCATTGCTTAATGCAAATTTAATTTAAAAATAATGCAAAGTTAAAAAATAATGCATTTATTTAGACTGTAAATATTTGATACTATCCTTGAAACTACGATTTGCAAAATTTATTTAGAAAGACAAAAACTTAAATAAAAGAGACAAATATTGACTCAACTCAGTTTCGAAATGGACGAAGAACAATGCTTCTTCAAAAAAACATAAATCATGTTTAGGCTATACTTAACAAAGATAAAGGCTTAATATAAAGTATATTCATATCTAAGTTATGTAATAACCTTCTAATTGTGTTACTCTAATACAACTAATTGTATATAAGACCTTAGTCTTAAACTATGAAATTGTATATAAAAATTAGTGTTAAACTATGAAAATTGGATTTAAATATGCAATCTCAAAAGAAGAAATACCCATAGTCAGGTCATGGAGATTTTTGCTCCCTTCATTATAAATACTTCTTGTCTTTAAATTACGCTTCAAAATCGACTATCGGAACATACTTTTTCCGGTAATATTTTTTGTATCGAAAAGTTTACGAACAAAATAAACTTGCAGTGTTGCTGATGCCACAATGGCTAGGCATTGAGCAATTGACCACATTTGAATGTATTCGTTGTTGTCACGCAAAAGATTGAAATCTCTAGCTTCGCCACTCCGCCTATTCTGGGTAAACTGAAACATCTCCTGAATTCTTTTGTCAACATGCGACAAAGTTTCCTGAAATGGAGACGATTAGCCTAGATTAGTAAATAAACAGAAAAAGAATAAACAAACAATTATGAATAAAAATCAAAGCATTGACACTTAGTTACTTATTCCAGTAGAACCAAATGTGTAGGTGTTACATATTATTGTTGTAATGTTCCTCCCTGGCCCCGCATAAGAATATTCTACGCCCCCCCGCCCCCTCTCCCCCAGCCCAATAGTATTGAAATTGACGCGTCCTTTTATATAAAATAAAATATTTTCACATTTGTAATACGAAGATATAAATGGTGCAAATTTGCAGGTTCTGATTTTTCCAAGACAGTATTGAGAAAGGAAAACTTCAGGAAATGAACAACCCACAATCACTATTACAAGACTATCACTATCACAATTACTATTACACAAGGACTATATGAAAGTGCTTAAAACATTTGAAAACTTAAAAAGTAAATTACAAATTATTAGCCTGGTTAATTCTTAACTCCGGCTTTACTTTGCGGAAAATAGAAGACCCTTCTTTAAACTATATTCGGGCCCGGATTCACCAATAGGCCCACTAGACCCGGGTCTAGGGGCACACAATGAGGAATGAATTATCACTCAAGAGTGTAGGGGCGCAATAAATTATCACTGAGTGTGTTTTTTTTTTTGTAACAAAAGCTAGACCGATGTGATTTATCGTGAAAGTGCAAGGTTCCACCGCCACGCTGCCTGTTCCCAGAAAAGTGATTTTAAAACAACATAAGGATTCCATAGCCACTTATAAACTGTCAGGTGTCTTGCTAGAATGACAGCTGAGAGTTTGGTATTACCTCTGTCTTCTCTTACTTTTGGCTCATCAGTTAAATTCTATTCAGCGCTTCCGCCACCCCCTAACGTCCGGGGGCTTCCCCTAAAATTTCGGGAAAATGAAGCGCCAAACACGCTGGTGTCAAGAAGCGTCAAAGCGTTAAGTCCGGCCCTGACTTTTTTACTAAAGCCCTAAAAAAAATTTCTTTATTTAATGAACATTTACTAATTTTTTGGGTTAAAATGCTAAATTTAGTTGCAAATCCATGCTCATTTACTCCATGTTGAAAAGCTTGCAAAGTTTGAGTGAAATTTTTGAAAAAAAAACTTTTTAAATCCACGATTTTAATAAACCAAAAGTAACAGCCATATTTATACTGGTAGCCTTTAAATTGAGGTTTTTATACAAATTTAATCTATATTTACCATGAATTATTTATACTAATGACTAATAAGGAAACTTTCTGCTGAAAAGTTGACGTTTTCTGTCAAAGCTATGTCTAATGTAGGACCACGGTACGAGGGAGCTGCTAGCTGGAACGTCGTAATCCCCTCCCCCCTTCCTTAGATGATATCTGATACCAATATAGTCTTACAGATACAAGCTGAAATAGCAGAGTTGATAAAAAAAATTGTCAAACTCTATTAAAGCCCTCAAACGAAAACATTTAGAAATTGTGTGTCTTACCTTCGCATTTTATTCTAATTCGGCTTTGTAAAAGCACCAAATTATACCTGTTTTGCTGACTCTGTTCTACAAATTACTCAGATTTGTGGAATAAATCTATATATCTGCAAATATTAATATAATAAAGTTGTTTCAAAGATTTTTGGGCTAAGAATTGAAGCTATCCGAAATTAAATGCTTCGCAAAATACATTAGTGTTCCTGGGTTAGGGGCTAACAACGGTTCTTCATGCCTGTGTTAGGCCTTGAACGCTAATATCTGGAATAGCGACGTCATTATTGCATTGAAACGGATAATGAATATGTACCTGGAAATAATTTGATATTTTGTTCCTTTGAAGAGAGGAGAACCTATGGCCTGGTCATCAACTTGTCATCAAACATTTTTGCCTTAGGATCGATGTTAATAAAACAAAAAGCATGGCAAACACTGGATCCTCGTTAGATCTACGTTGTGATAACCAGACGGTCAAACAGATTATCGAGTTTAAGCATAAGAAGAGTACCTTGCATTATACTACATCATGTCCATGGGGAGTCAAGCTTCTTTTAGAAAGAAGCTTAGAAAGCTTTAGAAAGCTTAGAAAGTTTAGAAGCTTTAGAAAGACCGTTTATCTGGAGAATCAAAAATTGTTCTCTGCAACTAAGGCTAAGATACTTCAATAGCAAAGTTTCTCCCCACTCTGCTACGTCTGGGAAACATGGCACTTAGACCAATAGCTGGAAGAGACATTTCTATAAGTTGAAAAGCATGTGCTTAAGACTGATCATCAACATCCATAGGACTAAAAAAGTAAAAACGCTAAAAATAGACGTCCCAGCCTCTATTAGCCGTCATGAAGCAAGAGAAGTAGATTAATCTTGGCACCTGATTCGTATGACAGAAACATGACTTCCAAAAGATAATTCTTCAGTGGAAAAGATATAGATAGAGTAACAGGAAACCACAGAAGAACCATTGAAAAAGTTCCTGAAACTTTGTAAACGCGGGAAGATATATACTGTGAGGGAGAATTATAGACATATCTGAAAGGATTAAAAATAATAAGGCCTCAGGTGCCGATACTGTGGTAAATGAGTTACTTAAATATAGCAGTTATGAGGTTAGAAATAAGTTACTGAACATATGAATATGATTTTTGAAAAAGGGCAAGTACATAGTGATTTCAGGAAACTCTAATTGAACACCTTTATAAGAAAAGGGATAAGAGTGGTTGCGGTAATTATAGAAGCATTAGCCTAGTTTCTTTACATAGTAAATTAATTAGTACGATGATACTTTTTAGACTTAGATATGTTGTAGATATAGTTTTAAGTGAAGAACAGCGTGGTTTTAGGAAGGGTAGATGATGCGTCGACCAAATCTTTACTCTTAGAATAATAATGAGAAGTGCCTGAGTCATCAGATACGTTGGTTTAAGAAATTATCTTCATCAAATACCTTTAGTCCTTACTTTTATAGATTATGTGCAAGCGTCTGATTCAGCAGAAAGAAGGGCTTTAGCGAAGGTCTTCCCTTGTGTGGTATACCGGACAAATGCATTAAAGTGGTTAGTACTATGTACGAGATTGGCATTACTGTGGTTAAGGTAGGAAATGAGGTTAGCACCTGATTTCGTATTAAATCAGGAGTTAAGCAGAATAGCGTTCTATTCCCATTTATACTGATAATTTGTAGAACTTATGTCTTAAGAAGCACAGCAAAGACTATGGGAGAAAACGGAATCAAATGAAGAAATAAAACTCTCCTGGACCTAGATTGATGATTTAAGCGTCCTAGATGAAACTGTTGGCAAAATGAATGAACTTTTAGAGATTTTGTGAGTTCAGGGTGCAAGGAGATGTTGGGTAACGAGAAGATCGATTAAGTGGACAGCTTTACATATCTATATAGTATTATTAGTAAAAACGGTGGGTGCAGTGAAGATGTTAAAAGTAGAATAGCCAAGGCCCGGGGTGTTTTTTTTTTCAGTTGAAAAGTTTGAAAGAATAGAAAGATAAGTCTGCGAACCCGGATTAGAATACTGGAAGCTACAGTGATGACACCGGTCAAGTATGGTTCTGAAGCGTGGGCGCTCCGAGAAATAGAGGAAGATTTGTTAGATGTTTTCCAGATATATTGAATAAGGATTGTTTTGGGTACCCTACTGACTGACCATATTTCTCAAACAATAGGCTGTATGAAAAGTGTGGTTCAATCCCACTTTCAAGGGTTATAATGAGAGAAAGATTGAGGTTGCTTGGGCACGTTCCGCGGATGAAGGATGACAGATTGCCAAAGATTGTCCTTTTCGACCAAAAATATAAGGCTAAACCAAACGCAGCTCTTTTCCGGTTGGGGTGGGAGGATGGCGTTAGGACAGATTTAAGGAAAATGGGAACGTCCTAAGAGGATGTAAAGAGGGAGGCTTTGAATAGATTGGGATGGAGGAGGAGCGGGCGTAGCTGTGTTGGACTCAGGCGGCTTGATGCTGCGGTGAGTTGTTAGTAGTATTAGTAGTTCTTCAGCAGCAGTCGTGAGACTCCAGAAAATGATAACATCCAGAAGACATACTATAACATAGCTATCATTACAACATGTCAACCCCTCACTTCCCCCCATCAAGAAGAAATCTAGACAGCTGCATTGACGAGAGATAACTGGCGATGACCTAAGCACTTCTGAAGGCACAGAAGGATCTAAGGAAAAGCAAAAGTTTTCCACCAGTCTTTTAGTTCAGGTTTCGCAATTTCAACCTATCTACCGTTTTTTCCTCTCTGTAGTTTTTTAATTATTCTTCAATTGACACTTTTACGCTCCCCATATTTATATGCAATGGAACCTTCGTGACAAAACACGAATGAAGCATGGATTAGACAATAATATCTCCAAACGACTGTTTTTTTGTCAAATATACTGGAGGGATTTGATAATGTGATAACTTAATATGTATCTTACCACTGACCTAGATCAAAGTGACATTTAAGGAGCCCCCTTTTAAGCTTTCAACACTCTAGCAATGAGAAGATGAAAATGTCATTTTAGAACTTATAAACAGGTGTGGAAATAATCAGTCTTTCAAGACAACTAGTTAGAATAAAAAGGGAAACCCTACTACATAAATACGAGAATGCTATAATACACCCCTATGATACAGAAAAAAATTTATTATAAAGGAAAAAACAGTAGAAATCAAAAGGTAAAAAAACGACCACACATGAATCAATCAGCCAAAAAGAATTTCAAAATCCAAAAGAATTGATCCAAACAGTGACAAAGAGATACATACGGACAAACACCAGACACACACAAACACCAAACTTCTAATTTTAAACCAACCGCACGATGCCATGTACTAATCTGTAGCACAACTTTCGCTTTTCACTACCTGTTGCTCCCAATTTTGAAATTTTCACAAAGAAAAGATAATGATGTAAAAACATTTGCTAAACACAGCAGTAATTATTGCCATGAATCCTCATACATCTTAATAACTATTCAGGCTGCTCAAAAAATATCATAGATAGAGATTACTGAACTACTATGTACGGTGGTGTATTTGCCTCTGCCTCAGTAGCAGCTAAGGAACGGAGGGAGCAAAACATTGATTTATTTGTCCATATCACTTCGATGCATGCAATAGAGGCTAGAACAAGAAGCTTTTTTTTCCTTCTGGCTTTATTTATCACCTTGTGTTTTGGCTTTAATATAGGAAATATGCAAGACACAGGAAGAAGACTCTTTTGTTCCTAATTTCGTTCATATTATTTCTGTTATTTTTTTTGCTACCTTTGATCCTACACAGGATAAAACTGCTACGACTCTAGGGGGAGGGGAGAGGGCAAGGACAACTTTGTTAGAAAAACAAAGACGCATAACAACATTTTTTCAATGACATAGAAGACAGTAGCACAGAAGAACAAAAACTGCACAAACAGACAAAACAGCATTACTGTAAAGATTGCCATTGTTTTGTGGTAATTCATTTGCATAGAGTCAATAAATATCATTCTTCGTTTCCAATCCCTTTTGTCATTTTATCCTTAAATGTCTTACATTGCAGGTTGAGTGAGGTTTCTATTTTAGATACTCAGAAGTATTTAGAGAATACTTAAAGAGGGAAGGAGGGGTCTCTTTAGTAAATGCAGGTATGCTTCTATTTTAAAAAAATACAAGAGCGTATACACATCTGCAGGAAATATAGGTAGTCAAACCTATGCTTCCTAGTCAATAATACCCCTTTAGTAAAGTTGTCTAGGATATTCGATCAATACAACGATTTTCCGTATTGAAGACATCAAAGCATCGAGAAAGAGAAATCGAAGACAAATTATATTGATGTCGACATGGTTCTATTTTCATTTGACACAAGAAAACCTTTCAATATGTTATTCAGTCTTGTAACAGAAATCAAAAATAGAAAAATGATCTGTGCCAACCACATCTCCCCTTTAAGCAAATTTCGTTCGTCTTCTTTCTTTGTACATGCAAGGATTATTTGCTTTTAGCCTCCAATTAGCTATGAAAGATGGTCGAAAAAAAAATGTATTTATTGTCCAAAGTAATATTCAATCGAGACTACTTTTCTGCATAATCACAATGGCAATTGAAGCCTTTACTATATCTGTGAATGAATAGCAAAGGCTTCGTAATAACCTCATAATAAAAGGTAGCTGCCAATGATGGGAAGTGAGCCGTGACGGTGTCTTTCAGCTCCTTGTTAGTTTGGAAGTGCTACCGCAAAGCCGATTCTGCAATTCAGGAAAACTATAGAAATAAATCGGTGTCAAGCCAGGACATTGTTGGTGTCTAAAACCACCCATTTAAATAGCTGAAAGAGCCGTTCGGTTACAAGAGTAATATGAGGATAGCCAATTCATGGTTCATTCACACATTGGAAATCCGTCCGTATCTTTTCGAACGATGGCCCAGAAAACACTACGCTTTAAGGCAGAGTTTTCAAATAAATGCATCAGCGTGACCCTCCTCTGAAAGCTGTTGAGCGATAGAGAGCCAAATGACACAATTTTTCGGTTTTCTTATAGCCTAGGTGAGCAGTATTATACAAGCTGGGATAGCTTTGAACCAATGTTATAAGATCACAAAGTTTTTGATGATCCATAGCAATAGTTTTATTCATTTTTAAACCATGCCAAGAATGCGTCCTGATTTGACCAAATCGTTGCGGAACGCTAGAGTTTTTTAAGTACGAAAACGGATGGAATCTCCACATGGATTGCTAAATCCGGACGGATTTCCGCAATGTGTAAAAACACTTTCAGTTATTTTGATTAGCTTAGCGTAACCATCAGAACATTTTACAAAAAGAATTTCAGCTCCATAAACTCCACAAGTAATACACCTTTTTGGTTCCAGGAACAACTACCATCCCATCATCTTGCGGTTGTTGAATGTTGGTGTGAATTTGTGAGTTTGTTTAGGGAATTTGTGTTCATCCACTGTTTTACATTTTCGGACATACTGTCATTTTGTCTACAGACATCGAGATTCTAGTTGGTTTGGAAGTAACAGTTCCTAAGTGAAGATGAGTGCGAAAAAATCATCACATTTCAGGTCATATAATTGAACATATTGACATTTTCTAAGAAGATATGACAAAGCTGGTTCAGAGATATGATAAATACTTCAATGGTCAAGGTTAGCAAGTTAAGACGTAATCCTGATTGTATATCAATTTTGGTAATAAAAGCTATTTCTTATGCTCACCCGTGTTCCTTAATAGCCAACCAGGGGTTGAAAAAGATAAAAATAAAGCTCGTATTTGCACTATGTAAATTGCAACAGAAGACAATTCTGAAGCTTACCCTCCTCCCCACGACAGAGTTTTCTAGGTCTTAGCCCCCCTCTTCCTATATGCATTCCTAAGAGCCTCATGGGGTACTAACAAAATGCTTTTTTACAATATACGTTCAAAACCATTTTTCTATCTAATTTTTTGGAAATATGGAGCCCCAGCTATTATCTTTCTGGAGGATTATGCGAACACTGACGACCAGCTGCACTTCAAACCGATTCATCTACCCTAAAGTCTTCTTGCACAATTTCGCTCTGCCAGCCTGAATCGGTTGGCAAATAAACCAAGCGGTCCCTGCACGCACCCACCACTGAAGACACCACACATACATGCCATTCAATGGCTGAGCACTTGTCAACAAAGAAGCAATCAATTCGATCTTTATCGTGTCTACATTCTAAAGCAGTTCCTGAATAAAAGAAAAGACCCTACCTTAAAGTGTGCATAAATGGTTGACAGCGTGATTTATATCAACACAACCATGAAAGAAAGTAAAAAATTATCCCAAAACAAAAGTTGAAATTAGAGATACTTACAATGAAACTAGATACACTAATTTCGGCTTCCTTCAACTCGTCGGCATATTTCTCCCACTGATCATACCTATGAAAAGAGAAGGTTGGGATAAAGAGTTTACAGATTTCAAACAAACAAAAGAGATGTTTCGAAAGGAAAAAACAGTAAATATTTTATAAACAAACAAACACAACAAACTTTATTAGTAAACAGCCTATTTTGTCAGCTTTCCAGGTCCAACCCTAAATCACATAGTTCTTAAAAAAAAGAAGACTTTACTAAGGATTTTAGAAATGTACACATAAATCGAAATCAACTGTAGACTAACAAGGATCAAAAGCTGTAAAATAAATCGCTGAAGGGTACTTCAAAATTATTGATTAATCAATAGATAGATATCCGAATATAACAGATTTTATTTCTAAAAAGGCCACAATACTAGCTTTTTAGGTCTAAACCTAATTCTTCTACCTGAAAAAAAGAATGAAAAAGTCGAAATTTAGATAATGCAAAATATTTGATGGAAAATTTCGAAATTTAGATAATGCAAAATATATGATGCCAGCATACTACCTTCTCAGCAGCACAAAGAGCGACATAAAATTTAAAACGAACAGAAAATATTCCGCATATGAGGGGGGCTACCCCCCTCAGAATTCTCTAAGAATGACCGCTCAAACGCAAGCGTAATTTAATAGGAACCGCAAGTATGTTTAAAGCACAATGAAACTTTAGCGTAAAGAGCAAGGATTGAGGGGGGATCCCTGTCAGATATGGAATAATTTCTGTTCCTTTTAAATTTTAATGTCCCTATTTACTTTCACTTGAGAAAGCTTCTTTTTTTATTTCATTTCTGTTCGTTCTTCATAGTATATCCAGTATTACCCTAAATGCAAGGAGGTTTAATTTAACACTTTGCCAAAAGCGCCTTCAGTCACGCATAAATGCTGAACTTAATTGCATAATTTCCATTAAAATGACATTCCTTTATGGGAAATTGTAATTTATGTTGCAAAAAATTAAACAAAATTTTGT
Source organism: Artemia sp. Qi Xiang Cuo (assembly GCF_049724085.1). Classification (NCBI taxonomy): domain Eukaryota; kingdom Metazoa; phylum Arthropoda; class Branchiopoda; order Anostraca; family Artemiidae; genus Artemia; species Artemia sp. Qi Xiang Cuo. The sequence continues at coordinate 17,284,110 of NC_142799.1, forward strand.
ATGCTAATAGTTTTTAATGAGTAACTTTAAAATTAATACATTTTCATAGTCAGAATCGGCATGAATAATGTATTTTATTGTTGCATATGTGGTAATTGAAAATTTTTAGAGTTTCCATTGACAAGAATTGCTTTTTACTTAGTGTTACTATGAGAATAGTGACGAAGACCACACTGCCTTTCCATAAAAAACAACAAAAGTACGAAGAACAATAGGGAAATCTTTTTGCAAGACAGTGGAGATAATTTGAATGAATATTTCGGCCCTATGTCCAAGGGCCGTCCTCAGCAAGACAAAAATACATGAAAGAAAAAAGACTCACAACAATATGCGACCAATAAAACCAAAAATTAAAAAATTTTCAAAGCAGTCCTAGCATCCTTACTTCAGCGAAGTTCAACCAGGACTGATAAAAATTAAGGTAAAACAAGGCGATTCAATGAGAAGAAAGAAAAATAATTTAAAAACACGTTATTATTGCTAATCCAGCTTTTTTGGCAGCTAACCTCAAAGGTCTTTTTGTGACCAGTTCTGTGTTAATGTCTATCAGTTTTTTAAAATATTTTGTAAGATCATTTTTAATTAAATTTGTGTATAGAGCATTTAGTGTATATTGCCCCAAGTCCCTATTTAAGGAAATATTATTATTAATCTTAAGTCTGATTTCAATTGATTCTCGGACTACCTGCTTTATGCCTAGATCATTGCTAATAAGGGCGGATTCATCAAAAAGTACATTGTGGCTAGGATTTTCAAAAATAAGGCTGCCTAATGGAGAATCAGATAAAACAGCAGAAATACTAGAATCTAGAGCTCTGACTATATCATCTTTATGCTGCTGTATGCACTTTTCTAAATTCTGGTGTATTCTACCTAAATAATATTTGCAACAATCGCAAGGAATTTGATAGACCCCTCTTTGACGAGTAACTGGGGTTTTATCTTTACCAGAATTTAGAAAATTTATGATTCTAAAATTATTTGTGAATACTACATACAGATTATTTTTTGTGCAAACTTTTTTAAGATTTGTTGTGATTTTTGGGATGTAGGGGAGGTAAATTATGTTTAAGGGCTTGTCAGAAATATCACATGGTAAACTATCATTAATTTTACGGGAATGTCTCTTCAGTCTACAATTAATTACATTATTAATAAATAAAATAGGATACCCATTTCCAAAAAGTATGTCCTTGATAAAATTTAATTCTGCTGTTATGTGGGAATCAGAACAAATATTTAGGGCCTGATTGACGAGGGATATTACAACTGCTCTTTTAACTTGTGGGGGGTGGTTTGATTTAAAATGCAAATATCTATTATTTTGTGTTGGTTTTCTATAAATAGTAAAATTGAGTTTATCGAAGCTACGAATAACTAACACATCTAGGAATGGGATTTTATTTGCGATTTCGATTTCTAAAGTAAACTGTAAATTTCTATCGTATGTATTAAGGTGATCTAAAAAAAACCCTTAAGCTCATTTCCCCCATAGTTCCAGAGTGAAATTACATCATCCATGTAACGTCCCCAAAAGACGTGTTTTAAAAAATACGAATCTAATGCCCAATTTTCAATATGTTCCACAAACATATTAGTCAGTAATCCGGAGAGGGCGCACCCATCGCTAAGCCATTAATTTGCTGGTTAAAAAGATTCATGGAATTATAAATACATTGAATTCTAGTTACACAGTTTAACCAAGATCATTAAGAAATCACAATCTATTCCCGCTGCTAAAACTTCTATTAGGTGATAATTTTCTTTGATTTTATTTTCTAATAACTGTTCAGATACTGTGATATTAATATTTGTATGCATTGAAACAATTTCAAAGCTACTTATAATTGTATTTTCTGAGATATTTACGTTTTTGAGTTTTTCAACCAAATCTACCGAATTACATATATATGATTTTTGAGAGTAAAGTAAAGGTTTAAAGGCTGTACATAACCATTTCCCAATATTGGATGTGGGGGCTTTCGTACAAGCTACTATGGGTCTTAAAGGAGTGCCTTGCTTGTGTAATTTTGGTAGATCATAAAACTTTGGGCAAAAGCTACCGCAGGGGAAAAATTTATTGTATAGCTGTGGAGTAATTTTACCATTTTGTTTAAACTTTTTAGTTCATTTATAATTTTGTTTGCAAATTGATCAGTATGATTGTGGGTTGTAGTCCTATATGTTGTCCCATCATTTAGATGAGAATAATTGTTTGTATCTTAATCTGTCCTATCCATGACAACCAGAGAATTGCTTTTATCTGCTTTAGTTATAATAATGGATGACTCTTTACGGAGATTAGATAGTATTTTTAGGTCATACAAATTATCTGGTTTTTTACTGGCGGGAGAATTAATCTTTTTTTGATTGTTGTAAAGGGTATCTATAAGACTAGCCCTAACTTCATCCGGGTTGGATATAGATGTATAAAATTTGTGCACAGAGGATTCTAGAGAGGAAATTAAATCTGCTACAGGGACATGTCTTGGAAGAAAAGAGAATTTTGGACCTTTTTCGAGAATTTGAATTTCCTTTGGTTCAAGCGTTCTAGAGGATAGATTAACAACAGCCGGTCCAGGAGTGAATCTTGGAGTGTAAGTAGGGCTATTTCTCGAAAATTCATATCTGAGGTTTTCCAATTTCTTAATAAGTCGTTCCCTTGATAAGCGGAAATCATGACTGAACAAATTTCTTTCCAATCTAGCAACCTGACTAAAATCAACAGACGACACATTTTCAAATAATAATTTTTCTATAGGATTTTCTTTCAGAGGAAATAGTGTATATTTTTTGTATTTTGTCTTTAATGATGTGTGCTCATGTTTTTAATTATGGTGTGCGAGCAAATTGCTCTTCATTTCGGGTATTTAAGTGTAAGCTGAATCTTAGAGACTTGGGAATAAGATTTTCGATCTTACAAGATTCCAAGAATTTTTGCTGTTTAATGACATTATTGTGTTTCTCGCATAAACTAATAAAATAAAAGATATCATTGGTCGATTGTTCCCCATAAGTGAGACGAAAATAGTGACGAAGACCACACTGCCTTTCCTTAACAAACAACAAAAGTACAAAAAACAATAGGAAAATATTTTTGCAAGACAGTGGAGATAATTTGAAGGAATATTTTGGCCCTATGTCCAAGGGCCGTCCTCAGCAAGACAAAGATATATAAAAGAAAAAAGACTCACAAGAACATGCAACCAATAAAACCAAAAATTAAAAATTTTTCAAAGCAGTCCTAGCATCCTTACTTCAGCGAAGTTCAACCAGGACTGATAAAAATTAAGGTAAAACAAGGCGATTCAATGAGAAGAAAGAATTTTTGGTTTTATTGGTTGCATGTTGTTGCAACCAATGGCGGGAGAATTTTTCCAATTTTCAAACCTAGTAATTTTTTTCTACATTAATCCAGCACAAATTCTTATTCTACCTAGCCTAAAGGTTTTCTAACACTTAGCTTTTTCCAAAAAGCAGTTTTTTCTATGAAAAACTACGTCTACAAAATTTGATTCATTTTTTTTATTACTGAAAACAGCGTTTCAAATCGGAAACCTTAAACAAAAGCAGTTCACAAGATTTCTTGAACACGGGAATGCATAATTTTTATTTTCCTGTTTTTACCTTCTTGATAGTTCTCCATCAATGATATGGAGAGAAAGGAATTGATTAATGCCAAAATTTGAAGTGGGAAAAATCATATGTTATATGGCAAATGGGCACAAACAACATCTTCCCTGTTTGGTAGAAAAGTAATTAAATAAAACACCGCTTCACATAAGCATTTCATGGATCAAGATTGAAAACTTTCTCAAACATTGGTGAGTATAACTTTCTTACAAACTTAAGATGAGATACATACTCTTCAGACCATGTCAGCATCAAGAAGCTGCTGAACCAAGTGCTTCCATTGGATTCTGTCTTCTGTGTATGGTCGAATAAAGTCTAGTCCCATTTGCATCCATGCTTTCAGAAACACCCAAATAGTCGACATACATTTTGACGACGTTTCTTCCAAAACATCTGGTCACTAGGTTTTTCCTCCACGAAGAAGGGGGGACCCCTAGTAGTGCCTAGCGTGTCAGGGTCTCTTCTCGGCACCTTATTACGTGGCCTAGCCACTTTCTTATTAAACTGAAAAAGTCAAGTTTTTGTCCATACATTTTCGTCATCTGCTAGTTGCTGATTCTTCACGACATCGTTATGTTGCAAATAGGCCATAGGTATTTTCGGTCAAGAGTGTCAAGATCATAATCCTCCTCCACATAGAGGGCCCAGGTCTCCCGGTCATGTAATAAAATTTAATGCACGCATGCTGAGTAGGTCTTAGGGATACTAATCACAAGTTCTACCTTGCTAGCAGTGTTTCTGGGTAGAGTCTGCAATTAGAGTACCATTGTCAGCATATTCAGTGTCAGCAACGGTTCTCTACCCCCCGGCTGTAAACCACACTCTACACACAAGTCTGCCACAAAACCTACAACCCCAAAATCAGTTTCAAAAAATCAAGCTTCCCAAGTCCCCCCTTGTGTTGACTGTGTTAAACACATCAAACAGCTGGCTGATCTCCGAGATAAATACAAGTCCCAGTTAGAGAAGAATTCAGACCATGAAGTAGCCATAGAAGACTTGAAAAAACAAGTTGACATTTTTCTCAATGACCAAAAAATTGGTAACGATATACTCCATAAAGGCGATCTGGAAATTAAAAAATTAAGTGAAAATATCAACTCCCATAATTCCCACCGCCTTCTTATGGAAGATGAACTCTACAATCTAGAAAACAATCAAGTGACTCTTAAATCGAAAATCCCCAAATTACGAGAGGACTAAAAAAAACAACGAAGCACTTATTACTACACTAGGGGATTAATTATCACAGTTCAGCAAATCCAGCATTAATTGCAAAGTATGCCATGAGAGCATACAAATACCTACGTAGAGTATGACTACTGATGACGCCCTTGAGTTCGGGAATAGTCCAGTGACTTCCGGATTTTTACATAAATTATCAGGTGATAATGAACTAAACAAAAGGATTACAAAGGTTATGGAGACGTCACTACCAGAAGATGACATTGTTACTAGTTTTGAAAAAAGTATGAGAGTGATGGAAAAAAGGGAAACAAATTTAAAAATAAGCCAGACAGTAAAATATGATCTGTACGAATTTTGATAATGGTTTCTGCACGTTTCGCAAACACCGCAAGTTTCTACATATTTGTCGTCATTTTATTTCGGTAGTTTGTGTGTCTGATAAGCGTATTTTTGACCATGATGATCTGTGTTCTGTTTTATCTTGTGTTGATAAGTCGTGTACTTTTGCTCATGCATCTTCAGGATTGGAGCACAGGTTTAAAACCCAACGTTTTTTAGGGCGACGCCGAAAGTATTCACGACCCCCCTCCCCTAGTTCGTGTTCCATTCGACTTTCAGTCTTATCCCCCTACATACCCGATACAGCGCAGTATACCTCAGGAATCCATCCCTCGAAACAATCCTCCACCCCAAGTACTTATGCCTGCCCAGTCAGTCCAACCCCCACAATCACTTTACTCAATTCGGACCATCCCCAAACCCCCCCGGACTCATTTTCCTCCCAAAAATCCACTTCCTTTCGACTCCGTTCTTCTCCGTGCATCCCAGAAGTTACCGACCGGTTCTGGACTCCACCCGTTATTTGCCGAACAAACACAACCCCTCTCCTCTCATACACCCCCAACCGTACTTCCTTCCCTCAACATCATCTTGCCCCCCCCCCCCCATATAAAGAACATTCCCAATTTGACTTGTTCCCAGATCACCAGGAAACCTTTCTCCCTCCCCTAGCACTTTATCCCCCCTGGCTACCCTATCAGTATGACTCTGGTTTAAGAGTAAGCAGGCAGAACGATCCACAGGTAACACCTCCATGCAGAGTTTCTAAGACTTCAAATAGTAAGACGAATTCCACCGTAGTTCCACCCCAATTTAATAATATTCCCATAATTTGTCCGCTGTCCTCCTTTCCTTTCAAGCCCGGTCCAGTCCCGTGTTTTAATAATGCCTCAAAGCCACCCCCTTACCCACATCATCCGTCTCATAAATTTCAACCCCAAAAAACTCCATCCCGAATTGAAAAAAAAAATCCAAGTACCCAAATCGGTTTAACTTTCCTACTTACCAATGCTGAGAGTCTGAATATTGACAAAATTACCGAACTCGAGGGCATCTCTGAAATTCATAAAATTAATATTATTGCTGTGACAGAGGCTCAGTCCCAGAACCCAGATTTCCTAAAAATCAGCAATTATACTCAGTTTATAAAACTTCGCCCTCCCGATCACCCTCTTGGTAAAAACGGGGGTGGTATATTATTTTTTGTCCGAGATAACCTCCAACCTAAACTCATCCCCACCCCAAACTTATCTGATTATGATGAAATCCTATGGCTGAGCCTTAGACCAAAAGTACTTCCCCACCCTTTCAATTTAATTGTAATCACCGTCTTTATCATTCCCCTAGCCTAAGTATTGACCAGAAACGCAAATTTATGCAACAATTTTTTATAAGTGCTGACTTTGTGTTATCGAAGTATCCGAACGCTGGTATTTGCTTACTTGGCGATGCGAATGACCTGAAGATGGACTATCTGCACCTCTCTAAATATTAAACAACTGGTTAGAATATCTACAACAAAAGGTAACACTTCTTTGGATGTTATTTGTTCAAACATGAGTAAGTATTACAACTCCCCGCAAGCACTGCCACCAGTAGGAGGCAGTTACCACTATTGTCTTCTTTTTTCTCCCTCTTCAGCCATTGAACATTCCTTTACTACTTACATTGGGGTTTGCCGTCCCCTCAGTGACACAGGCCTTTTTTCTTTTGGATCATGGCTGACCAGTGAAAGTTGGTCAGACCTTTATAATTCTAATAACCTTGATGATAAAATTTAGATTTTTCACAAAAAATTAACTGATTCCTACTCATTATGTTTCCCAGAAAAAAAAATCAGAAAATGCTCCAGTGATAAACTACTACTACTACTACTAACAACTCATCGCAGCACCAAGCCGCCCGAGGCCAACACAGCTACGCACACTCCTCCTCCACCCCAATCTATTCAAAGCCTCCCTTTTTACACCCGCCCACGAAGTTCCCATTTCCTTTAAATCTTTCTTTATGACGTCCTCCCAACCCAGACGGGGACGACCTGCTTTCCGTTTAGCCCTAGATGGTTGGCCAAAAAGAACAATCTTCGGCAATCTGTCATCCTTCATCCGAACAACATGCCCTAACCACCTCAACCTTTCTCTCATTATAGACCTAGAAAGCGGTATTGAACCACATTTTTCGTACAGCCTATTGTTCGAAATACGGTCAGTCAGCCGGGTACCCAGAACAATCCTTAAGCAATTTCTCTGGAAAACATCCAGCAAATCTTCATCCGCTCTTCGGAGCGTCCATGCTTCAGAGCCATATTTGACCACTGTCATCACTGTAGCTTCTAATATTCTAATCTTGGTTTGCAGACTTATCTTCCTATTCTTCCAGACTTTTTTTAACTGTGAAAAAACACCCTGAGCCTTGGCTATTCTATTTTTAACATCTTCACTGCTCCCACCATCTTTACTAATAATACTACCAAGGTAAGTGAAACTGCCCACCTGATCAATCTTTTCATTACCCAACGTCACCTTTTCATCTTCACTTATTCCTAGCCTTAGTGACTTGGTCTTCCTAACATTAATTTTCAAACCAATACTAGCACCCTGAACTCGCAAAACCTCTAAAACTTCATTCATTTTGCTCACACTTTCATCTAGGATGCTTAAATCATCAGCATAATCCAATTCCAGGAGACTTTTTCCTCCCCATTTGATTCCGTGGTCTCCCATTGCCTTTCCTGTGCTCCTTAAAACAAAGTCCATCAAAATAATCCATATAAAGGGGGATAGAACACAACCCTGCTTAACTCCTGATTTAATACAAAACCAGCTGCTAACCTCATTTCCTACCTTAACCGCAGCAGTGTTATTCTCGTACATAGCACTAATCACTTTAATGTATTTGTCTGGTATACCATACAAGGATAAAACCTTTACTAAAGCTCCTCTATCAACAGAATCGAACGCTTGCTCATAATCTATAAAACTGAGGACCAAAGGTGTTTGAAAACTTAGGCACTTCTCAATTATTAACCTAAGAGTGAAAATTTTGTCAACACATCCTCTACATTTTCTAACACCACAATGCTCTTCTCTTAAAACTTTGTCTACGGCATCTCTCAGTCTAAGAAGTATCATACTACTACACAATTTGCTACCTACAGAGATCAGACTAACGTCTCGATAATTACAACACTCACTTTTATCACCTTTCTTATAAAGTGGCTTAATTAAGGTTTTCCTAAAATCGTTAGGTACTTCCCCTTTTTCAAAAATCATATTCATAATCTCCAATAACTTATTTCTAACCTCAGAGCCACCATATTTAAGAAACTCATTTACTACCCTATCAGCACCTGGAGCCTTATTATTCTTTAATCCTTTTAGTACTGTTTCTAATTCCTCCTCACAAAACAAATCTTCCTTCACATCCAAGGTATCGCAAACTTTTTCATTTTCCTCTATATTTTTTCCTGCAACTCTATCTCGGTTAAGCGAATTCTCAAAATGTTCGGCCCATCTCGCTTTAGCTTTTGTCTTATCGCTAATTGCCACCCCATTCCTATCTTTAACTGGGACAAGTCCGGATTGACTACTACCTCTCAATTTGTTAACGTGCCAGTACAATATTTTACTATTATGCCGTCTAGCTGCATCTTCTAAATCCTCGGCAATTTTATCCATGGCCTCTACTTCACACCTCCTTAGTTCATATTTCAATGCTTTCTCCACTTTCTTTACATTTCTTTTGTTTTCATGTGATCTATCACTCAGATAATTCTTGTACAAGTCTTTTCTCCTTTCTATTAAACTTAAAGCTTTTTCACTAATATTCTTAGCTGCAGTTCTAGCTTTCTTCACCTAATACACCTTCAGCAACTTCACAAATTATTTTTCAAAAATTATTCCAACCATCTCCCACATTATCAAATTTTAAACTCACAAGTTTAGTATTCAACTGTTCCTGGAAAGTTTCTCTCGAATTCTTATCCTGGAGTCTACCAACATCATAACTTCCCGGGAGGTAGTTACCCTTCCGATATTTCAGCTTTAAATTAACCCTTGACACTACTAGATGGTGATCTTTACTTTTAACATCGATAACAGCACTCCTATATACCCTAGTATCTTGTATTGATCCTGCCAGTCTTCGATTTACTATAACATAATCAATAAGGTTTGCTGTCTTACCATCATGTGAATACCATGTTAGCTTATGAGCCATTTTTTTACCAAACACCGTATTGGTTATAACTAGATTGTTATACCTACAAAATTGCAAAAGTCTGTATCCATTAATGTTTTCTTTTCCTACACCAAATTTACCTAAGATGGGATACCATCTATCCTTATTTCTACAAACATGGGCGTTAAAATATCACAGTAATAACATCATATTTCTACCTGGGACCTTGTCTATTTGCTCCTGTAACTGTAAGTAGAATTCATCTGAGTCACTAGTATCTCCATCAGTCGGTTCTACAGGGGCGTATACTACTATAACTGATACATTGAACTTACTAGTCATAAAATGAGCAATTAGTATTCTATTATTAATACCTTCCCAGCCTAAACAAGACTTAGCCGCTTCCTTATTCATCATGAGCCCTACTCCCTGTCTATGTAACCCATCCTTCCTGCCTGAGTAAACAAATTCTATATCACCTAATTTCATGCTTCCTACCCCTGGGATATGAGTTTCTGAAACTCCTAATAGATCTAGTTCGAATCGTCTGAATTCGTCAGTCAAAATGTCGATACGATAGTCATTTTTTAATGTCGTAACATTCCAAGTTCCAATTTTCATGTTCTTTAAATCATTGAAATTTTTTTCGCCTCAGGAAAAGCAATGATCCCGGATACCAGTGCAGGACGGGGATCACATATCTTCTCAAGTCTACACCGAAGTGCTTAAGCCGGCTTAGAACCGGACAGCAAGAAGTCCCTGGGACCTCCATGAATGGAGGCTTTGTGCAATCCTGGGCCCATTTTGGTCACAACATGGTTTTCAGCGCTTGGCGATGCTCTTCTATCAACAAGAGTCGAAATCCTGCACAGACAATCTCAAGCCTATTACCTCCGACTCATTATATATTCATGCCTACAAATATTATGCTACTACGGGGAGGCAACCCGTAATAGATAAATTAGCTAGGAAGAGGTTTTTCAGCCCAAAGACGCCCATCAAATTATACCAATCCCAGAAAAATTGTCCATTAGTCAGAATCCCGTGCGAATGCTGTGTCGTTTACTAGGCTATAATTTCCTCGAGGGGCGCCACTCCTCAAGTGGGACTAGAGTTTAACGCACGGTCCCCGCTCGGGCAGGTGCCATAACAGTGACGTGAAAACCCTGTGCAGAGCTCGCGATTAATTTGTCTTTGGTTTGCGCTCCACCGCAGTAGCCCTCCAATAATAAATCAACTTGTATGGGTGTTTTGCATTAATATGCTCTTTTCCACGTTACAGGGAAAAATTACATGACTTATGGGATTGGTGGATAAACCAGTGGGCCCTTTTGAGTGTACATTTGAGGGGCCTTCTTCCTCCTCCGCCTGTATTTATGACCCCGGGCAAGGGTGCCCCAGAGTCTATTATGGACCCCCAGGGACAAGGTCCCCCCTTGGTCCATGCCTCCTATGGAGGTACCCTACATATCTGTAGAGCGTTCCCCTATCGCCACCTGGGGACATGCTGAATGGCCTGGGGGAGGCCAGACAAACATATTACTTTTGTTTTGCAAAGGCAATAACTCAGTGACATATTTAACCTACTACTTATAAATATACATAACTCACTGACTTGGCCTACATAAGTTATATACAGAAATATATAACTCAGTGACATATTTAGCCTACTACTTAAAATATGTGTAACTCACTGACTAGGCCTATATAAGTTATATACAGAAATATATAACTCAGTGACACATTAAACCTACTACTTATAAATATCTAGCCTAATTTAATGATTCTCTTCAACTAATATCTAATATCTTCAACTAATAAACTAATATCTAGCCTACTTTATTGATTTACTTCAACATTAGCTTGCAAAACTAATGTAAAACCTATATCTAGCCTAATTTAATGATTCACTTCAACTAATATCTTCAACTAATAAACTAATATCTAGCCTTGATTCACTTCAACATTAGCTTGCAAAACTAATGTAAAACCAATATCTAGCATAATTTAATGATTAACTTCAAGTAATATATAATATCTTCAACTAATAAACTAATATATAGCCTAATTTATTGATTCACTTCAACATTAGCTTGCAAAACTAATGTAAAACTAATATCTAGGCTAATGTAATGATTCACTTCAACCTTAGCTTGCAAAACTAATGTAAAACTAATGTCTAGGCTAATTTATTCATTTAATTCAACATTAGCTTGCAAAACTAATGTAAAACTAATATCTAGGCTAATTTATTCATTTACTTCAACATTAGCTTGCAAAACTAATGTAAAACCAATATCTAGCCTAATTTAATGATTAACTTCAACTAATATCTAAAATATTCAAATAATAAACTAATATCTAGCCTAATTTATTGATTCACTTCAACATTAGCTTGCAAAACTAATTTAAAACCAATATCTAGCCTAATTTAATGATTCACTTCAACTAATATCTAATATCTTCAACTAATAAACTAATATCTAGTCTAATTTATTGATTCACTTCAACATTAGCTTGCAAAACTAATGTAAAACAAATATCTAGCCTAATTTAATGATTCACTTCAACTAATATCTAATATCTTCAATTAATAAACTAATATCTAGCCTAATTTATTGATTCACTTCAACATTAGCTTTCATAAATAATGTAAAACTAAACTCTAGTATAATTTAATGATTCACTTCAACTAAGATCTAATATCTTAAACTAATAAACTCAAATATCGAATAATTTATTGATTCACTTAAACATTAGCTTGAAGAACTCATATACAACAAATATATAGTCTAATTTATTCATTAACTTCAACAATAGATATAAAAAATAATGTAAAAACAATATCTAGGCTAATTTAATGATTCACTTCAACTAATATCTAATATCTTCAACTAATAAACTAATATCTAGCCTAATTTATTGATTCACTTCAACATTAGCTTGCAGAACTAATGTAAAACTAATATCTAGGCTAATTTAATGATTCACTTCAACTAATATCTAATATCTTCAACTAATAAACTAAAATGCTCCAGTCTCTTGGTGTTAGGGATATCTTGTAGGCCAGCCATGCACTTTATGACATGCCTCTGAACTCCCTCAATTAGGCTAATCTTCTTTTACAACTGGAGAATCTAAAATATAGTTATTCATATTTTTAAACATCTAAAAATATGAATCCAGTGATAAACCTTACATAAATAATCACATAAAAATGTTAATCCGCACGAAAATAAGCTTATTTAAAAGGGGTAATTTAGCTGAAGCAAATAAGTTAAGAAAGGAATTAAAAAGTCAAATTAGAAAAGTTGCCCGAGCCTATTATAAAAATAAAATTAAATACTTGCGCCATGATAAATCAAAGAACTGGTACTCTGAAATTAAAAAACTTACCGGCAAGAGTCAAGAACAACTAAATTTTAATATAAATGAACTTCCAAAGACCACAGCTAATGACCACAATGAGTGTCAGGATACTATTTTCCAGATTCTCCCACCACGATCTTACACATTTCCAGATATTTCTGATCCTTTTTCACTCCAACATATTTCTCCACTTGAAGTTGTAAAAAAAATTGAAAAACTAAAGCAATCAAGTATTTGCCCTTTAGATATTCCTGTTCCTCTGATTAAAGCTTTCAGTGATTACCTCTCAAAACCCCTATCCACCCTATTTAATGAAATTACCAAATCTGGACAGTTCCCTCAATATTGGAAACAAGACGTTATTACCTCAATCAAAAAGAAAAATGGGAAGCCTGGCTTTGATGGCATTCGTCCTATTACCCTCACCTCAATTTTTCAAAATTGTATGAAAGTTTTCTCGCAGACTGGCTTAAGATGAAAGTCCTCCCCCTCATTGATCTTAGACAGTTTGGTAATCTGAAATCCACATCAACCTCTCATTGCCTGATCCATCTTGTTGATACCATGGGTAAATTACTTGAAAAACCTAACACTTGGCTTAATCTAATTTCTATTGATCTTCAAAAAGCTTTCGATTTGATTAACCACAATTTACTCATAGATAAACTTATAAAGGAATTCCACATTGAAACTTTCCTTGTTAAGCTCGTTGCCTCTTTTCTTTCTAACAGATCTCAAGCAGTTAAATATCTAAAATGTTTCTCACATCATCTTTCCATATTTAATGGCATTCCTCAAGGTACTATTTAAGACCCTCACCTTTTTCCTCTTATGATTAACCTTTCAACCCTTTACGGCAATAGGTGGAAATTTGTCAATGACTTGACAGTTTTAGAGATATGTCATAAAAACATTTTTAGCAACCCAATGGGCATACTCCAAGATATTGCCAGGGAGGCCTCTTCCTTTGAGATGACAGTTAACCCTTCTAAATCCGCAACAGTCTCAGTAAGTTTCCTTAAATCCCTTCCCCTTTTTCTTCCTCCTATACCTCCTGAAACCTCTGTCACATCTCTTTAATTCATTGGTGTTACAATTTCTTCCAATTTGAAATGGGATGCCCATATAAATAATATCCTACAACAAGCAAACTCCTCGCTTTCCCACCTTAAACTTTTAAATAAATTCAGTTGCCCCCAATCACATTTACTACAACTATACATCTCTTTTGTGCGTCCCATATTAGAGTATGCTTGTCCTGTGTGGCACCTAGGCCTCTCAAATGAAGAAACACAAAAAATTGAAAATGTCCAAAAGAGAGGTCTAAGAATTATTTTTCAAGAGGGCATGATACCATTCTGCATTTGTTAAATATTTCAAAACTAGAGACCCTTGAGAGACGAAGAAATAATTTGTGCCTCCGTTTTGGTAAGTTGGCACTTTTGGACCCCTGTACTGCGAACCTTTTCCCCGAATACCATGTACCTGATAGAAATTATCCTACACGAACTGTGTCCCAGCCTATCCCCACCTTATCTCCCATTCTTTGTACTACCTTGCGGTATAAGAAATCTTTTATCCCTTTTTTTACTGATATAATAAATAGTCATTAATTTGTACATAAATTTTGTCTTTTCTATTATATAATAAAAGAAACAGCTCGTTTTTCTTTATACTCTTTTTTTTTCCCTTATCCCCTTTTTACGTTGTTTTTTAAACATCTGTTAATGTGTATATTATTTATTTTTTCAGTTGTATCAGTTTTATCTTTTTAACTAGTTGTCATTTTGCAGTTTTTAATATAAGTGACAAAGGAATCATATAGCATTCCAAAATTTGATTATTTATTTATTTTTATTTTTTTGCATTGGTTGCCAATTTTTTAGTTGTTGTGCTTTTGTTATGATTTTCTTGCTTGTTTGTTTTTTTTATGGACTTCGAAATTTGAATTCGGCTCTTCAGGGCTTGTGATAGTAATTTCTCGAAATAAATACCTCTATCTCTAAATGGCAACACCATCATCTTCTTTCACTGCGTTTTTCATAATCTAAACGATAACATACGCGAAAAGAATTGGCGATGCCAGCCATTCATGGCAGAAGCCCTATGCTATTTCAATTAGTTATGTTAGCTCACCAAATACTTGTATGTTACTCAGGGTATTATCTTAGCAGGTCAACTATCTTTGTTGAAACACCCTCTTAGAGTGTTATTTGCCAGTGTTGTCACAGTTTGCCCTGTGTATGACCATGGGGTTGCTTAGCAAGTTAGTGAAAAGTATCTGAAATATTGTCAATAATGGCCAAGATTTGACCCCTTCTTCCCAAATTAATGACAGATGCTTTTACCAGGGCTGCAGTGCGAGCTCTGAGTTTACTGTAGTTCTGATTTAAATAATAAACATCAAACACGCATGGCAAACATATATTATTGGAAAACCTTGAAATTGATATAGCATAACTTGGTCTTTTCAGCATCACTTGGGAATGAGATTTACATTTAAATTTTTATAGTTTCCTTGAATAGTTTGTTACTAAAAAAGGAAAAATATGGGTCTGACAATTGTGAACCCAAAGATAAAGCTCAATTTGCAACTTTAGTTTTATTGTAATTAGCATTAGTTAACTCAATTGTGCCATTTTACATATTTATATTCTTAATATAGATAGCCAACTATTAAATTGACATTTAATGTTCACTCTGCTTTGGACTTCTTTAATTCTATTCCGCCTACTTTTATTGCAGAATCTACCATTATTTCTTCCTAGGCTAGGATTGGTAAATTACATCAAACCTACTCAGACACATTTTTAGAAATATATTTCAGAGGAGCAGGGGGGGGGGATAAACTCAAGCTAGGGTTTTTTCAGTGTGAGCCAAGTTTTCAAAAAGTGTTTCAAACTTCGAAACAAGCATGAAAATGCAACATAAAACTCAGCATTTGAGGTCAAAGCAAATAAGACGACATTAAAGGAGTTCAATAAACAATAAAGAACTCAGTCCACTAACAAATCAAATGAATTGGCCCCAGACCTTTTCAATCAAATTAAGGACCCTTTTACAAATCAAACTATACTTAAGTATTGTAGTATATACAAGAAACCTCATTTTGAGACAAGTCTTACAGGTTCAATCTTATTTTAAACAAAAAAGTAACACTTTTCTACCTGAATGTTGTGATGTAGAGATTCACCAGTTTAGCAGCAAATCTTGAGAATTGGTTATCAATGCAGACTGAGTAGTACCCTCCACTAATAGATACTTCCTGGTAATCAGAATCTATTTTCCACTGGTATGGATGAACCAATTCCCCTCTTGGATTTCTTACAGCAAAGCCAGCCTTACCATCACCACCTTTCAATACCTATAAAAATGATAGATAGAAAATTATGGTAACAATTTCTTCTGGCTATACATGCAGGCTAAACAGTTAAGTGTCAAAGATCCTTACCAGGTATGCAAAAAGTTCCAAAGCTGCCAGTAGCAAAATTCCAAAAGCTGCTGACACTTTAGCAGTAAAACTTGTGTTTTGACAGCTTTGTTTTGAGCAAAAGTATTTTTATGCATAAAATTTACAGAACAGTAACAAATGTAACTTAGTATAGCTTGCAGTTAGAAATATCAATAGTTTTTTTTACCCAACTGCATGCTTGATACTTATTGATCACTATACTACAACTATTACTATTTTATTTTCTGGGAGAACATTATTGATTGGCAGCCTGGCAGTCACATGCATTATGAAGCTGTGATATTAGTTTTACCCTAATCTAATCCCCAAAATAAACAGAGAATTGCTGATGCATTGTAGTATGGCTGTTTTAGGATACTAATCTTCCATGTTTCAGTTTTCCCATTACCTGCTTTAATTGTATGTACACCTTGATAGCTAACAGCCCTATAAAGATTCTTTTAAGTGACAAATAAATGGATTTGAGAGAATTTGCTATGTGTACAAGATTTGAACAAATATTCACTTTCAGTTGAAGAGAAGTGGAGTAAGTAAATACTTGTCCACAAGGATGAAGGATAACATCAACTTAAAAGTAAATTTTACATAGCAATATTAAAACTCAATGAGCTTTTAGTTTGAACAAGTTTTAAAAAGCACCAGCGCAAGAGCTCTGTCACAAAGTGGGATAGTATGTTACTTCTCTAAATGCATGCTGAAGTCATTCTAATGTACTAACTGAAGCAGAATCTTTAAAACCTGGTCTTGAATTTAATGCTGCAAAATCCAACATCATGCTTTTTAACTGGAAAGGCCCACTTCCTCATTAAATTGTACTTGGGATTTCAACAATCTGCCCATCTGACCAAATCACTTATCTTGGTATTCCCATCGGAAATACCATTTCTCATACAAGTCATATCTTAACAGAAGTCATAAAACACCACATGTCAGCTGCCTATACTTCCACAGTCTCTGCTAAGCTTGTTTCAATTGCTGTTATCTTGTAATGCTGTAAGACACTGTTGCTCTCCCCCAAATCCTCTACATTGGCTTCTGGACCATTCTTACAAATGTTGATAAATTGAAAATCTGCTGCACTTTCTTCCATTTTGCAAAACACCTACTGTGATATTCAACTTGGACATGTAATTCAAAACTCACCAACAGTCTTCAATTTGCAGATCTTACTATAGCTGTTGCTAAACTTATGGAGAAACACAGCCACAAGATTTCAAGATACTTGGAGCCAATTTCTTCAACTATAGTTACCTTGTCATGTTTGTATAGTGATATTTTGCTTCTTTTTTTCTCTTTGTAGTGCTGTCATGTTCTTTTTGTACAAAGACAGGTTTTCAGTAAACAATAATAATAATGATAACCTAACAAAAAAACTTTCTGGTTGATGGACAACATGGCTTCAGAAAAGGTTAGTCTAAACAGACTAACTTCATTCACTCTTACAACATAGTGACCAAGTTGATAGGGAAAATATCCCTGTGGACACAGTGTTACTTGACCAGGCAAAAGCTTTTGATAAAGTTGTGCACTGCTATCGTACTAAAAAACTTAAAGCCTACAAAGCTAATCCCAATATAATTGAATGGATTATTAGTTTTCTTTGTGGAAGAACATATTATGTAGTCCTGAACAATGAAAACAGGATACAGGTGTACTCAGATCCAGTGCATGTCCTCAGTGTCATGCTGCAAGGTACAAAGCATAGATCTACCCTGCTCAGCCTGTACATTAATGATTCAGCAGCAGCTGTAGTTTCCAATAACATTACTATCTTTGTACATGAACCTAAACTGAACTAAACAACATGACACTTGGACTGATAAAAAGAACTATCATGACTAGAAAACCTAATATTATAAAGAAGCTGTGCATAGCATTAGTATGTCCAAAACTTGAATTTTTGGGACAGAAGTTGCCAGCTCCCACTATAAAACAGACAAACATGTGTTGGATAGAGTCCAAAGGAGAGCTACTAAGCTCCCAAAGAACCTCAAACATCTGCAGTATGAGGAATGGCTAAAAAAAACGCTGAATTTCCCAACTCTGGCCTGCAGGGGAAAGTGTGAAGATGTAATAATGATGAGGAAATTTTTGTATGCAGATGCAGGCAATGCCCTTTTCTCTCCAACTGAATCAGAAATCACCAGGGGACACTCAAAGAAGCTACAACAGTGTGTCCACAAACACCATGAACAATACAACTTCTTTGCTGCTCAAGGCATCCCCTTGTAGAATTCTCTAAGTGAAGTTACAGTCCAGACTAAGTCCACACAAAGATAGTAGCACCACAATGTCACCCACCCAGTAATGTTCTACAAGTAGATCACTCACACCTTGTTGCTGGCATAGAAAGTGAATACACTACTTGATTCCTTTTTTATGCTCTTTCCAAATTCAATAATCACTCCTAGAGCATATTCCATTCTGAACCCTTAGTGGAGCCCAAAAAGGGAACTAATTACCTTGACTACAGTTTTTAGAATATAGTATATGGTTAAAAACTAATTGGGTATAATAATTAGCTTTTAAACAAGGTCTTAAAGAACTCTCTATGATGTTTCAGTGCCCTGTTAGCAACAAAGAAAAAAAAAGAACAAAAAAAGAAAAAGAGGAATCATCAGAGATATCCATGACAAAATGTGATTTTCCTTCAAGATCTTTGTGATCTTCATTCAAGATTGGGGCCACAGGTTTCCTCTTTATAATTTTCACCAAAGGATATTTCAATTGTGTACTTTTTGTTTTACTGTGGTGTGATTTTTAAAGTTTCAGGCTCTTTTTAAAATTTCCTTCAAATTTGCTTTCAAAATAACATTTTACTATTATGACAATTCCAAAGTAAAAATTTCGATTCCTAAATCAGCTACAAATGGTAATTTTTTCTCACTAGAAAGATTTTTTTTAGAAACCCATTTTATACTTTTGAAAAGGCCTACTGTGGGCTGTTTTGAGCCTTTTTAAGGGTTCAAGATGGAATTGGCCTCAGAAGTGACTCTTAAATTTGGGAGCAGCAAAAAAAAGGGAATCAAATGATGTATTTACTTTCTTCTTAAGCTAGCTAAATTATGTGAATATTTATAAACTTACCCAAAGTAGAAGGAAGGCAATGGGTTGTTTTTCACTTAATTTTCCTACTAACTATTACTATGCTATAGAAAAGTTAATTTTGCAGAAAACATGCCTTTAAATACAACCAGTGGAAAAATGTTGAGGATTTGAGAATAACTTTTGCAAATTCAATCATTTATTATGAATATGCATTTGGAATGAAGCTAGGCCTTTGGAATAGCCTATATTACTTTAGAATAATGGATTTAATAATTTAATTGCAAGGTTTTAACTAATTATTAAACTTACATCACAGTCAAAAACTATGGACAAGATTACCCTTTAGGGCTTTAAGGGCTCAAACAGAGATTTCCTGTGGAAGCAATTATTATATTTAAAAAGAGTGGAAAGTCATCAAGTGATGTATTTATTTCTTCCTAGCTAAATTATGAAAAAAGAAAAAATCTACCATTTGTCCTAGGTAGGCTAGTCTAACCTAGGAGAGCAGGTGGTACTTGTATAAAATACCCCCTACACAATATTCTTTATCTAAGTAGAACTTCAGTATAACCAGTTTTTTTGTTGATGTTTTTTTACAGACAAATTTGAGCTATATATTTGCACATGGGGGGGTGGGGGTCATGGGCGTCCATATGGGGGGCAGGGGGGCTCTTGCCCCCCTGGCTGAATGATGCTGCCTTGTTTTTATATTTTTGTTCTGAGATTTCTATTATATAGCATTAAAAGTAGCAATTAGACGAAGTTTGCCCCCCCTGGAATTCAGCTTATGGGCGCCCATGGTGGGGGTAAAGTACCTCTGTAGTTTCCATAATTTGATTAATGAAGTATTATATTTTCATTATATTTTTTTTAATATTTCATTAAGATTGAGCATCAGAGAAACAGACCCACTATACTTTACTGCCCCCAATGTGCAAATATATAGCCCAAAATTTGTTTCTCAAGTATTATATTTTAATCTTACTTTGGTATATGCCATTTGAATTGAGCATCAGAGAAACATATATGAAGAATATTATGTAGGGGGCATTTCATACAAGTACTGAATATGCTATAGCCCATTACCCTTTCTCTTTGTACTTAGGCCAAGAATTATTTTTGAATATGAACTTTTTGGTGCAACAGAGCTTGATAACAATGTAATATTGACAAAACCAAGGATAGAAGCCTTAAACTAGGGCTATAAAAAACAAAACTGGACAATTCAAACAATCCAACCGGACAATTCAAACAGAACTCGTGGTCATTCTCAAAAGCTTTTCCGAAAACGAGCCAACACCAGACTAAGGAACAAGTTCTTCTCAAATAGAGTTGTCAGCTTGTGGAACTCCCTTAGCGAAAAAACAGTAACCTCTAACAGCATGGATGCGTTCAAGTCCGCAGTGGATAGGGAGTGACTCAACAAACCGTGGTGCACCATTTGGGACGCCACAGATGATGATTAACTATCATCACTGAAGCTGGCGGACACAGGATTCGTCCTATCGCTAGCAAGTGTGATTTAAGGTAATTTAAGGTAATGTAAAGAAAACAATTCTTGGTAAATTTTTACCAAATCATATTATTGACTTACAAATAAAGTGAATATACCATTCAATGCCTTTTTTTATGCTCTTTCCAAATATAATAATCATTTGTGTTGTAAATGAATTTTACCCCCCCCCGTAAATATACCAATTCAGGGTATGTCTTTGCACATTGGGGGGGGGGGGCAAACCTTAGTTCTGGTGTAAATGAGAAGTAAGTTTCAACCTTACCCCACCCCCCTACTTTGCAAACATAGGCCTAACCTGAACTGGTACGTAGGGGTGGGGATGAATAAAATTTTAGACACAAATAAGTATTATATTTGGAAAGAGCATGAAAAAAGGCATCAAGTGGTATATTCACTTTATTTGTAAGTCAATATTATGATTTGGTAAAAATTTACCCAATTCTTAGCCTACTTCCTAAGAACTGCATATAGGAGTACCCGTATTGGTAAATATTTACCAAATCATATTATTGAGTTAGGAATAAAGTGAATAAACCATTCAATGCCTTTTTTTATGCTGATTACAAATATAATAATCATTTACATTGGAAATGAATTTCAGCCCCCCCCCCCTCTCTATATTCCAATTAAGGATATATATTTGTACATTTAGGGGGGGGGGGAGTTAAAACTTACCTCCCATTTACAACAGAACCAAAATTTGCCCCCCCCTAATGTATAAATATATACCCTTAATTGGCATATATAGGGGGGGGGGCTGAAATTCATTTCTGATAGAAATGATTATTATATTTGTAATCAAATGGTGTATTCACTTTATTCCTAACTCAATAATATGATTTGGTATATATTTAACCCCATACTTTAGCCTGTAGACCCATCTTGGAAAGTTTCATTTTCCTAACATAACCCCTTTCCAAGACAGCCAAAAGTAGCTAAAGTAGAATTTAAACAAGTAAAATGTTGTTTTATAAAAATTTCAATAGGTATAGACCTGTCAAGTAGACATGTCCACTATGGAAAATATAGGCTAGTGGAAGTGCATTCAAAATGTGTTAACTAGCCTACAATTTTTCTGCATATTATGGCATAAGAATTATTATATTAACAATTTTCATGGTAAAGTTCTACCAAATCATATTATTGAGTTAGGCCTAGGGTAAAAGACCTCTTTTTGGGAAAGACCACTTTTCTTTGGCATTTTGGAAAAATAGCAATGGGTTTTTGGACCACCCCTTTTTACTACAATATGAAGCAATGTGAGGGCAGTAACAAGAACCCCGCCTTCTTGGTCAAATTTTCACCAATGATTTGTCAGCATTAACTGAAAATATGGTCTCTGTTTTGAAATGCAATTTGAAAGAAAAACTATAGGCTATTTAAATATTTGTGATCTATAGAATAAATTTCAAGCATTAAAAGTTATATTTCTAGAATCAGAATAAAGTCAGCTTTCTGTCAATATGTGAGTAAAACTGAAACATTAAAAGAATACTTGCATGAAAATAGGATAATTGGTATTTCCAAAAAGAGGTCCCTGCAGGTAAGTCAATAAACTAAAAATTTCAAGTCTCTGATCTTATATAACCTGATTAATAACTCTACTGATAAAGAGTCTATACATTTAGATATTCATTAATATGACCTATCCTTCTCAAGTTATCTGTGGTAACAAGCTGTGAGGGTTTTAGTTTGGAACGAATTTGATCAATCGGATACTGGTTTTTTATCCTAGGTCTAAAGTGAATACACCATTCGATGCCTTTTTTTATGCTGATTACAAATATAATAGCCTATTTATTTCTATTGGAAATGAATTTCATCCCCCCCCCCGATATATGCCAATTCAGGGGTAGGTTTGGTATATAAAGGGTGGGCTGAAATTCATTTCCGATAGAAATGATTAGGCCTATTATATTTGTAATCAGCATAAAAAAAGGCATCAAATGGTGTATTCACTTTATTCCTAACTCAATAATATGATTTGGTAGAACTTTACCATTTTCATTCTCAATAGCCCCATTTCTGTGCTTTTACAAAACAAAGCTTACTTGAAAGCTGACATAAAATGTGGCACCAGGTTCAACATATTGATAGAAACACTCTTCTTTTCCAGGTTCTATATGAATTTTGTACTCCATGGCAACACCAGGAGGACCATTTTGGTCAGAGTCTTCAGTTGAAATTGAACCAGCAGTTTCCTGCATTTGAGGAACAACTTGAGGAGGAGGTATCATTGGCTGTCCCATTTGCAGTATGTTTGGCATGCCCTGTGGCAGCACAGTTGAAGGTTGTCCTGTCATAGGCTGTGGATTGGGAAACTGATGCTGCTGAGGTTGCAGTTGACAAAGAACAAACTGAACACAAATAGCTGATACAATAAAAATTAACAAATGTTCTCCCATTTTTTGGGGCACTAGCCATTCGTTTATACTGTTTCTTCCTTAAGCGTTGAGGTTCCCTGAGATGGCTATGATATGTACCAGATTGAATCATTTCGGCTGATTGGGTTAGTGAAATTTGATTATTTTATTGTGGTCCTTATCATTTTAATTTCATTATTACTACTTTTACTTATCAGCGCTTTACTATTATTATCATCATTTTATTATCATAGCAAAATTTAACTAGTATAAACCTCTGTTTTGCTGCGGTCATGACGCACGAAATGAAGGCTGTCGTAAAAGTCTGAAAGGTAAGAACTAGAGAAAAATTGAAGGATATGACTTCATTTGGCTGTCTTTTGAAATTGTGTAATAGATTTTTTTCCGTTTTTCAGGGAATGTTTTTTGGTTGGAAAACAAAAGATAAATAATTTGGCATATAAACCCCGATTTTTTGGATATTTGTGCCCCACAAGAAAAAAGAAACATCGTGCTTTCAAGAAATACAAACAAAAATTAATTTCTTAAAACTGAACACCAGAATGGACCAATCTAGCATTTTTTTATTATTATTTCTTTTTAACAGCGGTGTCATATTGTCTAAGCAGAATTATCAACATTTTACGTAAGGTCTGTAAGAATGTAAAGCTACCTCTGCTTGGTAGATTATTTTTAGATGACCATGTCATAAACGGTTTTGCTAGGCAGATTACATTCAAGAATGGCAATGAGCCAAATCAAAAATTGCTGTCATAGAATTAGGCTAGAACTTAAAATAAATAACAGGAACTTTCAACCCATAAACTGGGTCATAAGAAATTTTAACGAAAGAATTAAAAAAAAATACTTTATCTAAAAATGTAGTTGACGATCTCCTAGCTACTTGAAGCAGTAGGAAATTTATATCCTCAAAGTCTAAGATAAAGAAAAGTGATAATCTTTTACCATCTTCACCAACAATAGGCAAGAAATAATAACTATTTAGAAATGGAAATTAAATGAAACTTCAAAATTATTAATTCCTTGTAAATCGACTCTGCAGAAAAGCCACACTGCAATAATTTCCAAGAACTAGTCTAAAGACAAAGTTACAAGTTACAACTTAAGTGCATGTTCAATAATCCACTCTGTAGAACAAAATAAAATGCCTACTGTAGGAGAATGATAATAGAAAGACCATGCCCTTCACCCATAACAATTTCCATCTTAGTAGATATAACACGATCAAATGCGATCACATACTACTCTCTTTTCAAACCAGTAGCCATTCCGAACTTGTAACCGGTCGTTTTCTATGTAGATACAAAAAAAATAGAGCTAGATTTTTATCAGTTTTTTTTTATTATTTTATTTTAGAAATCAACCTTACTCTGTATTAACGGTATTTTCTGACTGCAAAATTTGAAGGACTAGGCCACTGTTTTCCTTTTTTCCCTGGGTTAACAAACATACGCTTTTCTTATATTTTAATTTAAAAAAAAACGAAAAAGCAGTTTTTAAAGAAAAGTAAAGGTCATATTAAACTTAATATCAAAAGAAATAGAAACCTACAATAACTCAAAAACTAAACGACTAGAAATTACTATAAAAGAATAAATACAAAATGAAAAGAAATTAAATAAGCAATCATAGCAGAAAACACACAACAGGTATTAATATAGATGAATAAATGAATCGCTAAACAAGTAAAGTTTAAACTTAATATGCAAATCAAACTAAAATGAACAAAAATATTTTGCTTTTGAAGTATAAATGAAACCCAAAACGAACAGAAATTAGATAAACAATCATGGCAGACGAACATACAATAGGAACCAATATAAATGAATAAATAAATCTTAAAACGAGTGAAACTTTAATAGAAAATGCAAATCAAGCTTAAAACGAACAAAAATCACTACAAACAAAAGTTAGGGTTTTGCCTACTACTCTCGCTGTAGAAGTTTAAATTTACTGAGTCAATGACGCTTTACTGAAAACTATATGTGTCTTGAATAGTCAGGGAAAGTACAAATAAAATCAAACTGAATGTTTGGTATAATGATATTAGTTGTTGAAAGATCATCATTTCAATATTCTATTTCACTGTAATTTTATTTTCATTTTCAATGCTGTAATAACTGTAAAAGAAAATATTTGTAATATAATTTGTTTTTTAGTGAAGCATCAATGACGCAGTAGGCTTTAGACTTTTAGAGTTAGGGAAGGGGTTAGCATTTAACTCTTGTTTGTAGTGAAGCAATTTTTGTCTTGAACAGTCTTGGAAAAAACTGATAAAATTAAACTTAATATTTGATATATAATGATATTAATTGCTGAAAGCTCACTAGCTCAAGATTTTGTTTCGCTCAAAGCCGGATCAAAAGCTTTGCCACTTCTAGGCCCATGCTTTTTTGCCGCTCCATTTTTCAAGATTTTTGGTGAAATCCCAAGAGGTTGGGAATAGTGATAGCCACAGGGCTTGGTGGGCCTACTGGTGAATCCTGGTCTAATTTCAGTGCAATTTTTATTTTATTTTTAATGTTATAATATTTAAAAAACTAAATATTTATAATATAATTCATTTTAGTAAAGCGCCAAATACGCAACAGGCCTTATGCTTTTACCGTTAGAGATACAGGCAGTTGCCCATTGTAGTGAAGTATATAGGTGTCTTGAACAGTTTTTGAAAGAGCTAATAAACTGAATTTCCTCAATTTTGGGAATATAATATCGCTAATATTTTTTCGGTAGAGGGACCATGGAGGGGGACCAGGGGTCAGCTCCCATGATTTTTGGGATAAAATATCGGTAATAAGTTTTGGTTTTTTGGCGAAGGAGGGTTGTCGGGCCATGGAGGGAGGGCCAGCTCGCATGATATATTAATCACTGATAATTTGTTTTGGGGGATGGAGGGGTATTGGGCCATGGAGGACCAGGAGTCAGCTCCCATAAGTTTTGAAATAGATTATTGTTAATAAATTGTGTTTTTTCGGGGGGGGGATTGCAGAGAACGCTAGGGGTCAGGTCCCTTAAGTTTTAGAATAAAATAGCACTCATGAGCTTTTTGAGTAGGCATGGGGGTTCTCTGAACTATGATCTCTCGTTCTCTAAATCTGATCTCTGAACTATTCTCAAAACCCTCGCACAAGCACCTAATATGCCCCCAGTATAGTATATACATCACATACCCCCGAACTCTGGACGGTGACCCTGAAGTTTTTGTTGTCTGATCTTTTGACTTATTTTAACAAAATGGCTATCTCAAAAATTCGATTGGATGGATTATGGGTAAAAAGAGTAATAGGGATAGTTTCCCTCCGGTCCCTTTTGACTCTTAAAAGGGGAACTAGAGCTTTCAGTTTCCAAAAGAATGAGCCCTCGATGAAGTTTATACGACCATCCCTTCCACGAAAAACCTTATATACCTTTGGGCATAATTTACAGCACTTGCCCCCGGATTCTAGGCATTGTGTTTTTTGTTTTTCAGTTTTTGTTATATGATCTTTGGTCTATTTTGGACAAAATGAAAATCCAAAAAATTCTGTCGGACGCCATTGGGGAAAAAAAGGTTGGTCGGGGGGGGGGGGGAGCTTGTTGCCATCAGATTCATTTTGAATCTCAAAAAGGGAGCTAGAACTTTTTATTTATAGTCATTTGAGTCCCCTCCGAAGTTTATATTTTCCATGAAAACCTTATTTCCCCAGGTATAAGTTACAACCCTTCCCCGGGCTCTGGGGGGGGGGGGGGTATGTTAACCCCGAAGTTTTTTCTGATGGTTGGACTATTTCAAACGAAATGGATATCTTAAATTGTTGATTAAATGTGTTTGGGGAAAAGAGGGTGTGTGAGAAGGAGGGGGGATAGATGCCCTCCGTTAACTTTTGACTCTTAAAATGGTAACTAGAACTTTCAATTTCAAACAGAATGATCCAACTCTGAAGTTTATACGACCACGTTTTACACAAAAATCTTATATGCCCCCGTTGCATAATGTACAACACTTAGGCCCGGGCTCTGAGGGGTTGTGTCAACTCCAGAGTTTTTGTTATTTTATCTTTAAACTGTTTTGAAAAAATGACAATCTAAAAATGTTGATGCGATGCATTTAGGAAAAAAGTCCTTGCAGGGGGGTCTAGTTGCCCTGCGGTCACTTCTGAATTAAAAAAGGCACTAGATATTCCAATTTACAATCGAATAGCCCCTTTCGAAGTTTATACTACCATCCCTTCCATAAAAACCTTATATGCCCCAGGGGCATAACTAATAACACTTGCCCCCAGTTTCCGAAGGGGGCTGTGTTATCCCTGGAGTCTTTGTTATATGATTTTTGGTCTATTTTGAACAAAATAGCTATACAAAAGGATTGGTGGGGCGGGGGGCTAGTTGCCTTTGGATCACTTTTGACTCTTAAAAAGGGAGCTAGAACTTTGAAGTTATGATCATTTGAGTCTCTTCAACCTCTTCCATAAAACCTTATATGCCCCCTGGGGCACAAGTTGCAACCCTTACTTCATCCGATTTCTGGGGGGGGGGGGTATTTCGGTCCCGAAGTTTTTGTTATCTGGTCGTTGGACTATTTGAAAGAAAATGCATATCTCAATTTTATCAGATGCATATAAAGAAAAGAGGGTGTGGGGGGAGGGGGATAGATGCCCTTCGATCAGTCTTGCCTCTTAAAAATGTAACTGGAACTTTCAAATTCCGATCAAATGAGCTATCTCTGAAGTTTATACAATCATCTCTCACATAAAAACCTTATATGCCCCCGGGGTATAGCTTAAAAAACTTGCCACTGGGCTCCGGGGGTTGTGTCGACCCCAAAATTTTTGTTTTCTGATGATTGAATGTTTTCAAAAAACAGCCTATCTCAAAACTTTTATCGGATGTGTTTAGGGGAGAAAGAATCTGGGTGGAAGGGGGGGGGGCTAGTTGACCTCCGGCATATTTCAACTTTTAAAAAGTGAAGGAGAATTTTGAATTTCCAGTCAAATGAACCCCCTCTGAAGTTTATACGAGGACTCCCATAAGAACCGTATACGGCCCCAGGGTATAACTTATAACGTCTGCCCCTGGGCCCTGAGGGTTTGTGTCGAACCCCTGAGTTTTTTTTTCTGATATTTGAACTTAAAAAAAATTATCGGAAGTATATGGGGAAAAGGGGAGTGGGGGCTATTTGCCCTCCGATCATTTCTGCTCCTATAAAGGGCACTATAATTTCTTATTTCCGATCGAATGAGCTTCCTCCGAAGCTTATAAAACCATCCCTTCCATATGAAATTTCCCTGGGGGAAAAAAATATTGGAGTCTTATGGCCTTTGGGTTGGTGGGGGAAGGCTAGTTGCTACTGAATCACTTTTTACTCTTAAAAAGGGAACTAAAACTTTCAATTTCTTATCATTTGAGTCCTTCTCGAAGTTTATACAACCACCTCTTCCATAAAAGACATTATACGTCCCCGGGGAAAAGTTACCCTCCCCTGTTTTTTTTCGGGGGGGGTGAGGTTGTTTTGCCCCGAAGTTTTTTTCATCTGATCGTTGAATTATTTCAAACAAAATGGATATCTCATATTTCGATCGGATACATTTGGGGAAAAGATGGTGTGGGGAGGGGATATATGCCCGCTGATCACTTTTGATTACTCTTAAAAGGCAACTTTCAATTTCCAGTCAAATGAGGCACCTCTGGTGCTTTTACCATCACCCCTTACATAAAACCTTATCCGCCCCGTGGCATAATTTACAAAGCTTGCTCCCAGGCTCTGAGGGCTCTGGGGGGTTGTGTCGATCCTGAGTTTTGTTAGTTGATCATTAAACTATTTTGAACGAAATGGCTCACTAAAAATTGTGATCGGATACATTTTGGGGAAAAGGGTTTGGTGGGCTAGTTGCCCTCCGATCGTTTTTTACTCTTAAAAATTTAACTGGAACTTTCAATTTCCAATCAACTACCACCCCTTAAATAAAAACCTCCTATGCCCCCGGCACATAACTTAAAACACTTGCCACTGGGCTCTGGGGGTATTGTCAACCCCGAAATTTTCATTATTTGATGATTGAATGATTTCAATAAAATAGCTGTCCCAAAACTTTTGTCGGATGGGTTTGAGAGAAAAATGACGTGAGGGGGGGGGGGCTCGTTAACCTCCGATTTCTTTTGACTTTTAAAAAGAGTACTAGAATTTCCTACCATAAGAACCGAATATTACCGCAGGGCACAACTTACAATACCTGCACTTGGGCCCTGTGGCTTTATGTCGACCCCTGAGTTTTTGTTATCTGATCTTTGAACTATTTTCATTTTTATAAGATGCATTTGGGGGAAAAAGGTGCGGGGCTATTTGCCCTCCTATTATTTTTTAGTCCTAAAAAGGGTATTATAATTTCTCATATTTGATCGAATGAGCTTCCTCCGAAGTTTATATGACCATCCCTTCCATATGAAGTGTCTCTGGGGAAAATATATTAGAGTCTTATGGCCTTAGGGTTGGTGGCGGAAGGCTAGTTGCCATCGGATTATTCTGACTCTTAAAAAGGGAACTAAAACTATAACTTTCTAATCATTTGAGTTGCCTTATATAACCACCTCTTCCATAAAAACCTTATATGCCTTCGGGCATGAGCTACAACCTCTCTCCTGGGTTTTGGGCGGGGGGGGTAGGTTGACCCCGAAGTTTATGTCATCTAATTGTTGGATTATTATTCTAAACAAAATGGATATCTCATAATTTTGATCAGATACATTTCGGGAAAAGAAGGTGTGAGGAGGGGATATATGCCCGCCGATCACTTTTGGTTACTCTTAAAAGGTAACTTTCAATTTTCAGTCAAATGAGGCACCTCTGATGTTTATACCATCACCCCTTATATAAAACCTTATCCGCCCCGGGGCATAACTTACAACGCTTGCTCCCGGGCTCTGAGGGCTCTGGGGGGTTGTGTCGATCCTGAGTTTTGTTAGTTGATCTTTAAACTATTTTGAACGAAATGGCTGTCTAAAAATTGTGATCGGATACATTTTGGGGAAAAGGGTTTGGTGGGCTAGTTGCCCTCCGATCGTTTTTTACTCTTAAAAATTTAACTGGAACTTTCAATTTCCAATCAAATTTATGCTACCACCCCTTAAATAAAAACCTCCTATGCCCCCGGCATATAACTTAAAACACTTGCAACTGGGCTCTGGGGGTATTGTCAACCCCGAAATTTTCATTATCTGATGATTGAATGATTTCAATAAAATAGCTATCCCAAAACTTTTGTCGGATGGGTTTGAGAGAAAAATGACGTGAGGGGGGGGGGGGGCTAGTTAACCTCCGATTTCTTTTGACTTTTAAAAAGAGAACTAGAATTTCCTTCCATAAGAACCGAATATGGTCGTAGGGCACAACTTACAATACCTGAACTTGGGCCCTGGGGCTTTGTGTCGACCCCTGAGTTTTTGTTATCTGATCTTTGAACATTTTTCAACTTTATAAGATGCATTTGGGGGAAAAAGGTGCGGGACAATTTGCCCTCCTATTATTTTTTACTCCTAAAAAGGGTATTATAATTTCTCATATTTGATCGAATGAGCTTCCTCCGAAGTTTATATGACCATCCCTTCCATATGAAGTGTCTCTGGGGAAAATATATTGGAGTCTTATGGCCTTAAGGCTGGTGGCGGAAGGCTAGTTGTCATCGGATTATTCTGACTCTTAAAAAGGGAACTAAAACTATAACTTTCTAATCATTTGAGTTGCCTTATATAACCGCCTCTTCCATAAAAACCTTATATGCCTTCGGGCATGAGTTACAACCCCTCTCCTGGGTTTTGGGCGGGGAGGGGGGGGGTTAGGTTGACCCCGAAGTTTTTGTCATCTAATCCTTGGGCTATTTAAAAAAAATGGCTATCTTAGAATTTTTGGGAAAGAACATTCGGGGAAAACAGGGTGTGGGGAGGTGATATATGCCCGCCAGTTTCAGTTTTAATGACTCTTAAAATGGTAACTAGAACTTTCAATTTCCAATCAAATGAGCCACCTCTGATGTTTATACTGCCATCCCTTACATAAAACCTTATCTGCCCCGGGACACAACTTACAACACGTCCTCCCGGGCTCTGAAGGATTGTGTCAACCCCTGAGTTTTTTTATTTGATCTTTAAACTATTTTGATCAAAATGGCTATCTCAAAATTTTGATTGAATGCATTTGGGGAGTAAAGGGCCAGGGGGGGGGGGGGGCTAGTTGTCCTCCAATTACTTTTGGCTCTTAAAAAGGGCTCTCTAAATTTCCATTTACAATTAAATGAGCCCCCTCTGAAGTTTATACGACTATCCCTTTCGTAAGAACCTTACTTGCCCTGGGGGAATAATTTACAACGTTTGCCCTAGGTTCTGGGGGGATGTGTTATCCCTAGAGTTTTGTTGTATAATCTTTGGTCTATTTTGAACAAAATGGCTATGTTAAAATTCAATCAGACGCATTTGGGAAAAAGAGGGTTGATCCGATGGATAGTTGCAATCGGATCAGTTTTGACTCTTAAAAAGGGCATTAAAACTTTCAGTTTCTAATCGTTTGAGTCCCCTCCAAGGGGTTTACGATCACTTCTTCCATAAAAATTTTATATACCCCCGGGGCATAAGTTACAATCCTTACCCCAGGCTCTGGGGGGAGGGGTAGGTTGACCCCAAAATTTCTTTATCTGATCGTCAGACTATTTCAAATAAACTGGCAATCTCATAATTTTGATCAGATGCATTAGGAGATACAAGGGTGTGTGTGTGGGGGAGGGGGGAAGGTAAATGTCGTCTGATCCCCTTTGACTCACAAAAAGGCAACTAGAACCAATTTCTAATTAAATGAACCACCTCTGAAGTTTATGCGACTAACCATCACGTAGATCCTTATATGCCCCCGGGGAATAGCTTAAAACCCATCCCCTTGGACTCTGGTGGTTTGTGTCGACCCCGGTGTTTATGTTATCTAGTGTTTGAACTATTTTAACAACATCGATATCTCAAAATTTTTATCGGATGGGTTTAGGTGAAAAGGACGTGAGGGGGGCAGTTGCCCTCGATCTCTTTTGACTCTTAAAAAGGGAACTAGAACTTTCAATTTCCAATCAAATGAGCCCTCTCTAAAGTTTATACGAGTATCCCTTCCTTGAGAACCATATGTGTCCCCAGGGCATAGCTTACAACGCCTTCCCCCGGGCCGTGGGGGTTGTGTCGACGTCAGAGTTTTTGTTATCTGATTGTTGAACTGTTTTCATACAAAATGATTTTTTTTTTTAATTTTCATCAGATACATTTGGGGGAAAAAAGGCGTGGGGGTCCAATTGCCTTCCGGTCATTTTTGACTGTTAAACCGGACACTATAACTTCCGGTTTCCAATCGAATGAACCACCTTCGACGTTTGTACGAAGACCCCTTCCATATGAAGTGCGTCTGTGAAAAAATAATAAATCATTGGAGCCGTATGGCCTTTATTATATACAACGCTATAGCGTTGCCTCTTATTATAATTTAAGAATAAATTCGAAATTCGAAAATTATGTGTTAACAGAATAATCATGTTAAGGGGTTGCACTATATTTAATTTCTATCCAATTTTAAGTGGCCATAATTTTAAACTGAAAATGGTGTTTCCAAGTTCTTAAAAAAGGAAGCCATATAATAAATCAATCTTGTATAAATAATCTTGAGTTTAAATTATGTCCTGAGAAGCTCTTTTGAAGTTTTTTTCTCTATCTTCTGTGAGGTACTGGCCTTTAATGAACATGAACAAGCCCTATGTTATAAAGATGAAAATTTTGCAAATGAAGCTATACCTACAACAAAAAGGAGGCTATAGAAAAATGCTGTACGGTCGCATCCTTCCAAAATCCTCGTTTTTAGCGTTTTCAAGAATTTGTAAAAATAAATCAAAATCTATAATTAAAATCTAAATCAAATCATCGAAGCCAAAGTTAGACTCAGGCCAAAATCGAAAGCGAAATTTTGTTCGCCAAATTTAAGAAAATAGACCTGTTTTATTTGTAATCCGCATGGTCTCTTACCGCCAATTTTTTTTAACCCGTTTTGTTTAGCTTATTAGTGATTTAAAAGCAATTTATGAGTCCGGTTTACAAGCCAAGTAGAGGTGTGGACCTATGCAACAATTTCGCAAGTCAGATATATTTTATAAGAAAAATCTTATGCCAAATTTAAGAAAATAGACCTGTTTTATTTGTAATCCGCATGGTCTCTTACCGCCAAATTTTTTTTTAACCCGTTTTGTTTAGCTTATTAGTGATTTAAAAGTAATTTATGAGTCCGGTTTACAAGCCAAGTAGAGTTGTGGACCTATGCAACAATTTCGCAAGTCAGATATATTTTATAAGAAAAATCTTATACCGAAGCAATAATTTCATTTTTGGCCAAACTATAATCGCTATATGAAAAAAGTCGTACATGTATGAGTCCAGGGTAGGATTTGCTCCAACACTAAGATGGATAAGACAAATTAAACATTGCTATCTGTTAATATCGATAGTACTATTTGTCTTATTCACAAAATTTTGCAAAAATAATTTTTTTTTACCATTTATTGCTAACAAAGGCAAACCACAGCGATTTCACTTAACCATTTCAAGATCAGAACCCCACAAGATAAAGAGCCAAGGTAACAAGACAAATCAGACTTGACTATTTTTATTCGATGATTACAAGATCGAAACCAAGAAAGATAGGAAAAAATCAAAAGCCACACGACTAAAGAATATCATGGGGCTTTGGCTGTTTTGATTTTGAGTCCTATGAGATCGGAGCCTTCCGATACTTTCTTTTCAATTCTCTCTTGTCCTTTTCCCTTATTTTTGAAGCATGTCAGTAACGCTGGGTGCTACAGAATTCAGTTATCATTATTGGTCACTAACTATTTATTATCTACAGCCTAAACTCGCAGTTAACTACAAAGACGTTTTTAACTGAGACACCAGGCTCTTAAAACAAGATTAAGGATTATCAACGGAACAAAGACGCTTCTGAAGCAGGTTTAAAAAGCTATATTGTTAAATTATAATTGGTTGAACCGCAAAATTAAAAACCCAGCCCAAAACCCGGCAAAATCGACTATCCCAACCCATAATTTATCTTTTGCTTATTCGATCTAGGCAGGAGGCAACTGCCCCATGCCCCATTCCCCCCCCCCCCCAAGCTGAAATCTAGTCTCTTCAAAAAAATTTTCAAAACTAAGATATGCCTACATAACTCAAACACTCACAGAAACAGATCAGTTCCTCTAATATACTTTTACGGTACTATGTGGCTCATTAATCACATTCGCTGGGTCATTTTCACTTGCCTGGGGAAAATTCGCTCCTCAGGATAACACCCCTGCTTAATAGACAACAAATTTATCCCCCCACCTTTTGAAACGACATCCCCCTCCTCAATTTTCGTGAATGGATGTCTATGGATAA
Source organism: Artemia sp. Qi Xiang Cuo (assembly GCF_049724085.1). Taxonomy (NCBI): domain Eukaryota; kingdom Metazoa; phylum Arthropoda; class Branchiopoda; order Anostraca; family Artemiidae; genus Artemia; species Artemia sp. Qi Xiang Cuo. Next base: position 17,318,659 of record NC_142799.1, read on the forward strand.
ATTGCTGCTTGTTAAGGGTTTTTTCCGCCGTCCAAACGGAAACGTGAGCCAACAATTTTCTGGCTTAAAAAAAACAAAATTAATCGGGATAAAATTCAAATATTTAATACGAGGTATTTACAAGACAGATCCTGATAGCAAATTTGATTGAAATAGTACTGTGTAAAACTTTCATATCACCATATAATATGTTTTTAAACCTAAAAAAGCCGTCTCTTCTTCTGAACCGAACAGTTTTATTTACTTCATTACATTTGTAAAATTTATATTTAATGATCTTCAGAGTTGCTTCCATTTTATCTGCCTCTTCCCCCCCCCCCCCCCACTAATATCTAGAGATAGCCTTTGATGTATAAAAAAGTTTACAGTAAAATTCAACTTTAGCTACTTTTGGCTATCTTGGAAAGGGGTTGGGTTAGGAAAATGAAACTTTCAAGGATGGGTCTAGGCCTACAGGCTAAAGTGTGTCCTGGGAAGGTATTTTGAAGTACCTACCTCACTTCTTCTCCCTCTAGAGGATCCTGAAAGTTGCCTACATCACAGGTAACTATAGTCCTATTGAAATTTAGACAAAACAACATTTTACCTTAATTTTCAGTTATCAATTTCTTTTTCTCTGGCTTTAGTTCTGAGAATAAAATTCCTGTTCCTCCAGTAGAATTTTAAGCCATATCAATGTTTTTATTTTGAAAATTTAGGAAATGTATTTGCATATCATTAAAACCTTATAAATTGGGATTGAGCAAAGTTATGAAGCTGCAAACAATTTTGTTGTAGGCTACTTCATTTAAGTAGAATATCTGTTTTGCAAGGTTTCACTTTTTTAACATGCAGATTTTTAAAGGTGATCAAAGGTCAGGACCCTTTAGAAAGAGGAGTGGAGGTAGATATTTCAAAATACCTTCCCAGGACATACATTAGCCTGTAGTTTCATCCCTGAAAGTTTCATTTTCCTAACCCCTTTCCAAGATAGCCAAAAGTAGACCTAGCTAAAGTAGAATTTTAGCATGTTTGCTTGTAGTGTTGATTATTTTTTCAAATTGGTGCTATTTGGATTTAGAGTGGGTAAAATAGTAAACAGGCCAATAGAGCAGTCCATATTTCAGACCTACAAATAAAGTAAACATAGTCTACCACTTGATGGTTTTTTATGATCTTTCATATTAAGGGTTTAAAATCAATTTTAAACCCTTTACAGACCCTTGAAGATGATAATTTTTCTCTTATTTTAGATAGGCCTATGTAGCCTAGTAATCTACCTCTGTTATTATCAATCTTGTCAAAATCAGTTTATCTGTGAACTGAATCAACAACAGTGACAAAATTGAGAATGGATAATTACAAGGGAAATATAATATGAACTAAATATTTGGATAAAGTTAGAAAGGTTAGTTGAAGTTCAAATTGAATTTGCATCTAAAGCAATTAGCCTGTTATATATAGAAAGAGTATAAAAGAGGTAAATATAGGTAGGCCTACTCATGTATTATACTGCCAAAACCTAAATTACACTGTGTAAAACTAAAAAACAAACCAGTTTTATCTGTCTGTACTAAGAAACAATTACCTCACATTTGGTGGAAAATAAGTGGCAGGTGACAGAATACATTGGAATTATATAATTTGGCTTATATATTTTCACATTACAAGGGGGGTTACCCCCCCCCCCCCACCTAATGTGCAAATATATAGCCCAAATTTATTTCTAAAGTAGTATATTTTCAATGTGTTTTTGTATTTTTCATTAGGATTAACCTAACTTCACTTCTTGAGTGTTGGCAGTATAATACATAAGTACCAAAATATAAAATATAGGCTATATATTTGGATAAGGTTAAGTTAGATCAAAATTGAATTTACAACAACTATAAACTAATTTAACTATTACAATTTTAGAAAATTTGGATTTAAATAATTTAACTAAAGAAGAGAAAAATATGAAATTATAAAAATGTGAAGATTATTGGATCCATGCCCTTAGTACTGCTTATCCTTTCAGGTTGAATAATAGAAAAAAGAATATAGGTTTAAATATTTATTTGAGGGATTTGTGCCAGCTCTTTGAGTCTAACTGTGTGGCTAGTATAATAAAATGTTTAAATAAGTTACAAAAAAATTTAATAAAATTCCTTTGGATTCTAAAGAATAATACGCAATGAATTTCAAAAACTCAACTAATTTATGATACAGTGTGTATTTTAGCTAGAACTAAATATATTTCAAAGGATATAAAGTCTGATATGACTGTTAATAGGGAGAAGAGATTATATTTATCTATAAATTTTAGAAGTTAACAAATAGAGGATATAAATTTACTTTGGATTTTGGTATTTGTTTAGCCTTGTGCCACCTGATAAGGAGACATGTTAAGAAAACAATTCTTACTTTAAAATATGTATAATGATCCTAGTTCTTATATTATCTAATGGGAGAACCTTTATCATCGAGTCTTTCCACTAAAAATCCTTCTTTTTCCAGCTTAAAATAAAAAGTTTCCAAAACCCACGCTGCTGAGATTCAATGCTTAAGTCTTTTTAAATTGCCGCTATAAATTGCCGCCTAATAAGTTCTTTTATGGATAGCATTCATGCCGGTCTTTAGCGTTCATATTTTGATATTTGCCCTTCGCCACTGCTCTTTAAAAAAAAAGTATAAAAAAGACCGGCATGAACGCTATACGTAATAGAACTTATTAGGTGGCAATTAATAGCAGCAATTTAAAAAGCACTTAAACATTGAATCTCAGCAGCGTGAGTTTTGGAAACATTTTATTTTAAGCTGGAAAAAGAAGGATTTTTAGAAGAAAGACTCGATGATAAAGATTCTCCCGTTGTATAATATAAGAACTAGGATCATTATACATATTTTAAAGTAAGAATTGTTTTCTTAACATGTCTCCTTAGGTGGCACAAGGCTAAACAAATACCTGGATTTTAAACCAGCATGATGTAAAACAGGCCCTTCTTAGTAATTTAAGTTATAAGAATTATCCAATTATAACATACAAGTTCTCCAAAATGACAAGACAAGTGATTTTTAATTATAATTTAATGCTTAAGAATTTTGACATGGATAATAATTGGAAATCTGCATGTAAGTGTGAGTAATTTTTATCATTTGTAAATCCAACTTACAAACATAATATAACAGGTGATTTGGCAAAAATAAAACAAATGGATCTGCACAGTATAATCAAAATGGGGGCTAAATTCCATCTTTCTAATCATCTAAAACCCTCTAATGTGCTTAGTGGGTTAAATAATGATTTATATTTATTTATTGGTAAGTGGTGCAAAAATTAGAAATTTAATAAAAAGTTTTCAGAACTGGAAAAATTTAATTATTAATAGGGTTAGAAATAAGATATATAATAATGTAAATAATTGTAATAATGAGGTATTTTCTATAATGCTAAGATAAAACAAGCGATTCCTAATATAAAGAAAGATTTTGTAATTGTACCTATTGGTAAAGCTAATAATAATTTTGCAATAATTTGTAAAAAGCTATATTGTGATGTTTTATCAAAGGAGCAAAGTACAATGAATACATATGAAAAGGTTCAAGATGTTAATAATAGTTTAATGAAAAGAATAGAAGATATATTTTTTTAAAAACTAAAAAAAATTAATATTAATATTAATGATAATGATAACAATTTCCCTTTTTTATATTGGACAGCAAAATTTCATAGGAATCCCCCAAAACCATGCTTTATTGCTGGTGCAGCCAGATAGCCCACCAGAATTGCAGCAACTGACCAGTCATGTATTTTAAGGGAAATTAAAAATAAATTTAAGGCATATTGCTCAGGAATTAAAAAGTTTTCTAGTTTTAATCCATATTTGAGCATTAATAATTCATTGCAAGTAATAGATTCTCTGGCTTTACTCTCAGCCAAAAGACTGGACTCATTTGATTTCACTACATTATATACAAATCTACCAATTAATTTCGTATTTGTAAATTTAAAAAAAGATTATTAAGAAGGCTTTCCATTTGTCTACTTTGGCTTTTCTAAAAATTGATAAGAATAATAAGAAGGCTAGATGGACTAATTTCGTTAACAATATCACTAGTTCAAGATGCTATAGCATGGATATGATTTACGAAGTACTAGAATTTATTCTATTTAATACCTTTTTAAAATTTAATGGTAATCTGTATAATTAAAGTATTGGAATTCCTATGGGGGTTAATGCTGAGTCCATTTATGGTGGACCTGTTTATTGCCATTTAGAATATGAATTTATGATTGATTAAATGAATCCAAGTAATATAGTACACTCGCTTTTAAATAATAGAAGGTATTTAGATGACCTTCAGGAGATAAATTTTGCAGAATTTTTAGAGATTTTACATAAGGTGTACCCACCACAGTTAAAGATGGAATCCAGCAATAGGAAAGGCAATTATGACCATTTTCTATAGTTAGATAATAATGTTACACCTAATAATACATTAGTTTTTAAAATATATGATAAAACAGATGATTTTAATTTTGAAATAGTTAATTTCCCATTCCTTAAAAGTAATATACATTCAAATATAACATATTTGTTGTATTATTCCCAACTATTTAGATATGCAAGAATTTGTGCTAATTACATTGATTTTAAAAGTAGAAGTCAAATACTTAGCCATAAATTAATCATAAGAGGTTTTTTTGCCAATAAACATGCTTGGAAATTTTAAAAAATTAGTTTTCAATATAATTAACTTTTAAATAAGTATAATAAAAATCATAAAGAAATTTTGAACCATATTTTAATGTAACTTGTTGGATGTATTTTTTCTCTTCCCTATAATTTTTGGAATTTAGAGTTTGTTTCAACACAAGCAGGTGCCTAGTTACAGAGGATAGGTGGAGATTAGTTCTTAGATTTTTGGCATGAAAGTGAATGGTATTTGTTGACATTTGTTGTTATGCAGTTATGGGAGGTGAACTGGCTGAAGTGTTATTCTTTCAGATTTGGGTAGTTCTTAATTTGAATCAGTTTTAGGTGAGTGGTGGTGAATGAAGCTTTGAAAATTTTTTGGGGGTATTTTTATATTTTTTGGTATTGTATTTTTTGTAGATATTCCAAAGGCAACACTACATAGGTTATGCCATATGGTTCTATGTCAGGCATGCTCATTTTCCTGGGTTAGGAAATTTAAGTGCCGAAACCCATATGGGCAAGTGAGGTTTCCTCTGAGGAGCCCTGATATGTGGTGATTACTTGGGGAATATTGAATTTCGTAGACTTAAGGTGCTTTGGCCTGCTTTTAGGACAATGATTTACATTTGTTAATGTTGAATTTGCTCTATTTTGGGCATGATTTTGGGACTATTGGTTTGGATTTACTGTTTTGTCATAGGTGATTGGATGGACGAGTAAGGTCTAGACCTTGTTCAAGTGTTCATTTATCTCAGTTACTAAATTAGGAAGACAGTTTTTTTTTACCTAGTAATTACCTGTAATAGCCTACACTATATTCAGAAAGAGCATAAAAAGGGCATTGAATAAGGTAAATATTGAGCAGTTCATATATTCAACCTACAAATAAAGTGAACATACCACTTGATGCCACTTTTTATGCTCTTTCTAAATAAAATAATTGCTTTTCTTGCAAATTCAATATCAAGCCCTTTTGTGACCCTTGAAAATAATAATTTCCTTCTATATTTTTTGGATATAAAAATGGGTGAAAATGTTTGTTTCAAACTTATTATTTCATTATAAATCCATTTTGTAAAATTTAAATAATTCACTAACATTGATTTGTCAAGATTAAGTTTAATGAAAAAATTCAAAACAATTCTGCAGTGTTTTCTTCTTATTCTGCTTAAAATGTTTTCTATTTAGGCTGCTTAAAAACTGATTTTTCACCTATATGTTGAAAATTATAAAAGCCAACAGAAGAAACATGGTGGATGGAAAAACAGAGAAATTGTTTTCATTTTTATTTTATCCAACTTAATTGTGACAAATCAATGCTTGCTGATTATATAGGCTAAGCTTAAAAAATAGATTTTATAATGAAATAGTAATTTTTGAAACCATTGTTTTAACCCTTTTTATACAAAAAAAAAAAAAATAGAAAGAAATTGTCATTTTCAAGGGTCCAAAGAAGGCTTAAAAATGAATTTGCAAGAAAATCAATTGTTATGTTCAGAAACAGCATAAAAAATGGCATCTAGTGGTAAGTTCACTATATTTGTAGGTCAATTATATTAATTGCTCAATATTTACCTTGAATATTATGTTCACTTTATTTGTAGATCAGGAATATGGACTGCTCTATATTTACTTCTTGATGTTACTGGTTTACCTTTATATTCACCAAAACTATTTTAAAACATTCTAATACACTTGCTTAGGCTATATTATTCATAAAGTTTTCTTTGCTTCACTTTACCAACCCCCTCCAGCCCTATCAGTAAAACATTGCCTAGGCTATAGCCTAAATTAGATATATTCATTGTATTTTCAATAGTGTAGGTATTTTTTTGCTAGTTGTTTAGCATGTGCCTCTGAATTATTAATAAGAAAAGAGTCAAGCTACACTACATAGCACAGAACCTTTTTCAGTTAGCAAGAACTTACTAAATTAGTATATTAGCTCAATACCTACCCAAGTATTTGCTGTAGGCTATACACATCATCAAACATAAAAGCCGTTTTTTTTACCACTAAGATCTTACATCTAAGCTCTTGCATCTTTATGCAAAGATTATTGTTTTTTAACTGATCTTTGTTCTAAGATCTTACAACTCACTGATGTTAGCAAAAATGTGAAGAACGCCATTTTTCTGCCATATAGAACAATGATGAAAGAACTTTGATGATATACTTATCAATGTCCTCAAATTGCTGATCTGAGCAGAATGATGAAAGACGTTTGCATAAAAACGACAAAAGATGAAAGATCTTAGTTTAAAGATTTCACTTTTAAGCGTTTTCTGACAGAAGATGTAATATCTTAGCACATTGATTAGTGAAAAATTGGCCCTATTGTAATCTAATTATAGTGCAAGAGTGGCAGTCCTTGCAAACCCTTCACCTGCAACACAAGTATAAAAGGGGGCAAAATGGATCTTAGTTATTTGTCCCTTGTTTTATTTATTCATTTTCTTTCATTTTCTTTCTTGTTCAGATTAAAAAAAAAACAAAAAAAAAACAATTATCTTGCTGTCATGTTCCCAACTGACATGTCTCCTTGATCCAAGCTTGCTGTGCAGAGCAAACAAGCTTGAGCCTAGCTTACATAGCCAACAAGCAGCAGACCAAAAGCTTTATTCTAGATTGCTAGCTGACAAACTTTTGCCTTGTTGGAAGCCAATATGTAAGTTTCCATCTAGCTTGAGATTCAAGGCAACATCAAAACTATGTTTCAGAACCATAATTCAAGAGTCTAACTTTTAAATTTTATATGAATGATGCTGTTTTCAATTTTGATTTTCTTCCTATGCAGAGAAAGTCAGCTTTGAATCTAGCTTGCAAAGTAAGGCAATATTTTGCAATACATTTAATTGTCTGTTAAAAACATGAAGAATTGTCAGCTCTCCCCTTTATCTACAGAGTATTCAAAATTTGTGAATAAAATTCAAAAGTCAAAATTGATTCAGCTAATATCTTGATTTGTCACTCAATAAAGAAGAGATAAATCCATTGTGAAAATCCTTAATTTCATACCAAGTACTTCTACCAAATTAAGTTAATGATAGCACATATTTTTAAATGCTTACAGGTCAGACCCTCAGGGGGGGGGGGGATAGAAAAAATTATTCCATTGTTTATTAATTTTCCGAAGATGAAGGAGTCATTTTGGACAATCCAGGGGGATTCCTCCTATGCATACTCCTTTGTGCATTTTAGAAGCTGTTCAAAATCCTTGTTTATTTTTCTTCTCTGTTTGTCTGGTGGCTAAATTAGTAAAATAAAGGCTAGGTGTAAATTTTGTCAGACTTTCATTTTTTAGTGTATGCTATTTTGTTTAATCTAGTTTTTTCTCCCATTAATAAAGCTTCTGAATGTGAAGCTAGAATACTCAGACATTTATTTGTATTTGTTGTCACAAAAATAAGCCAATTGAAATAAAGCACACTTTTCAAGACAGAACTGTAAAACAGTAATCTTTCTATTTCTATTCAGTTCTATTACATTAATCAATATTTGTACTTTTTAGGAGATATAGATATATTGAATGAAGCTGATTTTCAAATCATTTTGATTTGCTGTACCAGGAAAACATGTAAGTATGCTATTTACAAACTAAACATTTGCTTGTTGCTCGTTGATCTATGCCATTTTATTTATAAAATCAATTTTGCTAATTTTTTTTTGTAAAAACAATCTTTTATTTAATAATTTGAAAAAGTGCCCAGAAATTTAAGAAAATTTAGGATTGAAGGGAGGGGGGACTTGGGGAGGGTCCCATAGCCAGAAAAGTTAATAGGCAATAGATTAAGCAATCCAAAAATGTCTTAGTGTCTCCTCTTTTTCGCCCCTACCAGCAAAATGAAGAATCCCAAATGGCCTTACACACAAAAAAAAACAACAGAACTGTCTAAGATCCTGTTGTTTTTAATCAGCAAGATGTCTCACTCCCAATATTTGGGATGTTACCACCAGCATTTTGGGTTCAAGACAACATATATTACAACATTATATGCAGTTTGTGTTTAAACATACTACAGTGCTAGCCCTTTTTGTGTATTATAATTGGCTTAAGGGCTCAGTTTGCTGTCTATCATTTTAGGTTCAAGGTAATAACACATGATCATTAATGGTTTTTGGTTCTGGAAAATACCCTTGGTTTCCTAATAAGCCTTGGAATCCATCAATAAAGACATGCATTTTTTGTTCTTTTTCTTGCCTAAATTTGTAGAAAGTACCCAGATAAGGCAAAAATAAGATAAATGTTTTGTTATCAAAATGGTTTTCAGAAGTTAAAATTCCATAATTTTATTTCTTGTCACACAAAAAAATAAATCAAAGAAAAACAATCATAATGCAATAGAATAACAAAAGTACAAAAAAGAAATGCACACAACTCAAAGAGGGATAACAATAAATGTATGTCAATTGAAATTAATAAAAAACAAATTATATAAAAAATCAAACAAATTCTTGATAAAGTAAAAGGTAACAAATTTTGTCTTGCAACCTGATGTTAAGGAAATGAATCCTAATGTTTTGACGTTTCAGCATTTTGAGTATCTTCACTTCCAAAATCTTGAGGTAATTTGGCCAAGGGTCACTTAAAGATAATTGCTATTTTACCTGAGTTCTATAATAACTAATTATAAAAAAATAGTTTTATTCAGTTTTGCATAAAAACTTATCTCTTAAAGACTAAAACTGAAAGAAATCATATTTACACTGATATTGCTGAAAATTTCGTAAAATAACTTTAATACACATTGTTTTTCTAAGCAAAATTAAGGAAACAATTTTGAGTTTTTTCTTAGAATCAGAACATATTCGGACCTATGCCTAGCCTGAGTCCCATGTGCCCTGGGCCTGAGGAATTCTTCTCATTGGCCAGGCCCCTCTTGTTTTTGTTTTTTTGTATATCTATATACATCTTGTGTATTCCACCTGGTGGAGGGAGTTCGGAAGTATCCTCCTGGAGGTTAATCTAGATATATGAGGTGCTGCTTCAGTGGAGTTAATTCATGGAAGCGTAAGGGGAGGGGACGAAAAGTATTTTTCAAAATCTATGGAAGCAGTGTATATTTTTCAAAATGAAGGGGGGACAATTTTTTTCTGTTTAATTAATTTTTTTTTAATGAAAATATAAAAAAGTATTTCCAATGGAAATACTAAAAATAGGCACATTCAATGAAAATACCTTAAAAAGGTATTTTTTGAAATCTGTGTGGGCGAGGGGGGGGGGGGTATTTTTCAATTTCTGCAATGAAAATGCAAAGAGGCATTTGCTTGAAATATAATACCTGAAAAAAAATTTAATCTAGGGCAAGGAGCAAATGCCACCCATTACCCTTCTCGGTTCTAGGCGTTTACCCCCCTGAAAATACCCCCCCGCGGCGGAAAACGCCCCGCGGAAAATACCCCCTCTCGGAAAATACCCTTGCGGAAAATCCCCCCCCCCCCTGAAAATAAGGTTTCCAAATTTGAGAATTTTTTTGAGTTTTTTTTTTAAGTTTTGTTGAAAAGTGCTAAGGAACGGGAAAGAGAGGAATTTACACACCAGAAGTATCTTAAAAGCTTAAAAATAACGCAAATCCATTTGTGGTGAAAAGACTTCCATATGAACTTTTGCAATTTTTGGCACTAGCAGAAATAAAAAAAAAAAAAAGGAAGAAGAAAAAAATGTAGGCGAACAATCATCAAAATTAAGCTAAAAAATATGGTACCAAAAAGTTTAAGAAGTTTTAGCCATCCTTTGAAAAGATAGTTTGATTTGGGAACCAACAAATTATTATTGTTTGAATTTTTACGGACGAAAGCGTTAGTCAAATTCTACGATTTAGTTTTTCTTATCTTCCAAATTTAAAACTACCACCAATCACCATTAATCAATAAACGAAACCTAAAACTAACAGAAGTTAAACGAGCAAAAATTAAAAGGAGTATGACTGACAACACCCATGTCTTCTTCAGATCAGAACATAATTTGCAGTTTACTTAAAAAAAAAAAAAAAAAAAAAAAATAACCATGTATGTCAGTTTGGTATGCATATTCTGATATCTATTCCTTATAGTCTTAAAACTTCTCTATTTGTTAAAACAGTTTTT